>NC_051161.1:123743146-123768616 GCF_013339745.2 Dermacentor silvarum
TGAACAAACGTAAACAAGTGCTTCAGTGGAATGAAGAGGCCACCGACGCTTTCGCAAGAGTCAAGTCGGCCCTCGCCGACGCCACGCTGCTTAGACACCCAAAGCCAGACGAGCCCACTGCCATCATGACCGACGCTTGAAACACAGCCGTTGGTGCCGTTCTGCAGCAATTCATCGACAATGCGTGGCATCCAGTCGCTTTTTTCTCCAAGAAACTGAAGCCTGCGCAGTCCCGCTCCAGCGTTTTCGGCCGTGAATTACTCGCAGTTTACCTGGTTATCAGACATTTTCGCCATATCCTAGAAGGCCGTGCATTTACTGTCTTGACAGACCACAAGCCCCTTGTGCACGCCATGAATCGTTCGGCGTCCTGTTACTCGCCCCACGAGTGTCGACACCTTTCCTACATCTCCGAGTTTACAACAACGTTCCGCCACATCAAGGGCACCGACAACGTTCCAGCCGACGTTCAATGCCGTTTCCACGTTGACATCGGAGCCTTTCATCATCGATGTCGACTTACTCGCCAGTCAACAGCGTGACGACACCGAACTTCGTACACTCTGGAATTCGTCAACGTCCCTGAAATTGGAGGACGTCGTTGTGACTCCAGATGGTACGTCCATCGTCTGCAACACTTCTACAGACACACCTAGACCATACATTCCGGCATCCCTTCGCAGACGTCTATTCGAAACCGTGCACAACCTGTCGCATCCTGGGATACGCGCGACACAAAAGCTTCTTTCCAGTCGTTTCGTTTGGCCTCGGCTAAACGCGCAAGTTCGCGATTGGGTTCGCTGCTGTTTGTCATGTCAGCGCTCCAAGATCCAGCGTCATCCCATTCCGCCTGCCAAGTCTTTTCTTCCACCAGATGCTCGTTTTGACACCGTACACCTGGACATCGTCGGCCCTCTGGCAGCTTCGAAGGGTTACTGCTACCTGCTGACATGCATCGACCGCTATACACGGTGGCCAGAAGCTACACCTATATCTGACATCTCAGCGCTCACTGTTGCCGCAGCTTTCGTGTCTACATGGATTCCAAGGTTCGGCTGCCCATCCACAATAGTCACCGATCGCGGTCGGCAGTTTGACTCGGCACTCTTCAAGGAGCTACTCAAACAACTCGGAACGACACGTTTTTGCACGACTGCTTACCACCCGCAGCCCAATGGACTTGTTGAGCGTTTTCACAGGCATCTCAAGGCATCCCTTATGGCGCATGAATCGCCGGAGAAGTGGGTTCTACATTTGCCTCTCGTTCTACTTGGCATCAGAACCGCATTCAAGAGCGACCTAGGTTGCTCCTGTGCTGAGCTAGTCTACGACACTGACCTACGCCGTCCATGCGATTTCATTGTCGCCACCAGCAAAACACTTTTATTTATGTATTTATTTATTTATTTTACCCTCAGGGCCAATGGCATTACAGAGGGGAGTCGGTAATTGGTTGAACATAAGTTATGCATAACAGCAACAGCAAACAACCAAAAATATGTTAGTATACTTATATAATTTTAGCGGATCACAAACCAGAGTACATCAAATATTATTTCTAATTATTCAAACTAGTTATGTCAACGTACACAGACAGTGTAAACCAAGATGCATAAGGAACATAAATAATCACGAGTGCACAAATCCTGGCAAGAAAAACATTCAAACAATAGTTATAAACAACGGGAAAACAAGAATACTCAAACCGAAATGTCGCGTAAAGTTTCTTTAAAACGGTTAGTATCATTTATGGAGGCAACAGTGGCGGGAAGGTGATTCCAATCATCAGATGTCCGTGGGATGAATGAGTGTAAGAAGGAGTCGGATCTACAAGATGGAATACCAACTTTATGTTGGTGATCGAGCCGGGAAGATATGTAATGTGGTGCCGAAAGAAGCTCGTTTCGTAACACAGGGTGATGATATATCTTATGAAAAGAGAGAGCCGCAAATGTTTACGCCGTGATGCTAAGGATGCTAACTGTAGGTTAGATTTCATTGTGGTGATACTGGCGGTTCGGTTATAATTGGAGAATATGAATCTTGTGGAATTGTTCTGCACCATTTCTACTGAATATGTTAAGTTACTCTGACTAGGATCCCAAACTGAGGCGGCGTATTCAAGTTTAGGCCGGATAAGTGTTTTGTAGAGCATAAGTTTGAGAGACTGCGGCGCACGTGAAAAATTGCGTCGGAGATAACCTAACAATCTGCTAGTGTTGCTTATTACGTGCGCAATATGCGTCTTCCAGGTAAGGTCAGATGAGACGTGAACACCAAGGTATTTATAAGATGATACACAATCCAGTGGGGTGTTATTGATGTGATAGGCTGGTAGGGTGTTGTTACGTCGGGATACTCGCATTGACTTGCATTTGCTTATGTTTAATTCCATGCGCCATGTATTGCACCATGAACTGATAGCATTAAGATCAGATTGAAGAATGGTTGTATCATGGTTACTAGTTACTTCTCGAAATATTACGCAGTCGTCAGCAAAGAGATGAATATGAGATGTAATACAAGAAGGTAAGTCGTTGCCATCACCTGCCGACTACGTTGCCGAACTGCAAGCTTTCTTCAGCCAGATACGCTCCGCGCCTACACGTTCACAAGAAGCAAGGTCTCTGTACGTTTCCCCCGCACTCACCTCTGTAACCCATGCTTTCGTGCGTAACTGTGCCGTCCGGAAGGCTTTGCAGCCGCACTACTCCGGGCCATATTGAGTTCTCGAGCGTCGTCCGACGACTTTTGTCGAGAACGTCAACAGCCGATCGGACACAATTGCCCTGGAACGTCTCAAACCTGCCTACATTGAAGCACCCGCGCCATCGGCCCCACCAATGTGCGACGCAACCCTGCTGCTTCCATCGACACCGCCTCCGTCCGTGACACCCAAGACCAATGACAAGACACGCCGCGTCACGTGGACTTTTCATCGTTCGTTGAACTTTCCTCCTCTCCAGGGGGGGGGGGGGGGAGCCCTCTGTAGCGGCAGCAGCATCGGCGTCACATGAGAATTACGTAGACGCGCGCGTCTGCACGAGGCACGAGTGGCTGGCATGCACCGGCACAGGCTAGCGTTCCGAGAGAGATTAAAAATGCTACGATAAGAGATCGGGTATCGGTTTTTCCTCTTCCGCGAGAGCCCGCGACCTTACCGGTCTACGTGGTCGCTCGTCGCCACAAGCTAATCAGGTAATCTTACAGTTATTGTATTCAACAATTCTCATTATCTGTAAATCAAGTTGTCCATCTTCATAAGACATCTATCTCTTTATTGAAAAGTCACCTATACCAGTATTGACCCCAGCTCTGTCTCTTAGTTGCTCTTTTTCTACCCGTACTCTAAAGGTCTCGTGTTTATCTGGACCAATGACCAGTTAACGGTCGCACAGGGTTTAAACGTCATAGTTTTTGAAGGTATATAGTTGGCACAGTGCTCGCTGGGTAAACATCTTGGCATACCATTACAGTGTGCCGAGTGGCCTCACGTTTTCTCCAGCTGTCAAATATCTCATCCGGTCATAAATAGTTGCTTCCATGTGTTATGAGTCTGGAAGCGTAGTCCAGGGAGCGTTACGCCGCGCCATTTGCTGCCATTGCGGAAAATGTCATAGCGTTTGAAAAAGTGTTATTGAATTGCGTTCTTTATATTTTTGTTCTATATAACTTCTATCCAAGAGTGCCTTTTCTTTCGGGTAGTCACCTTTCTTATATGCTTTCGAATTTCGTTTTGCACTATTTCGTATCTTTTCCTACGCTCATCTGTTTGGTGTTCGGACTGCAGTACATCATTAAAACAATTATCTATAAAGGAATAAGGCTGAAAACCTTGAGACCTTGGCTGTGTGGTCAGGAGAAGAATAATAAACACCAGAAAACTCGGTTTTATACAAAGCATTCTCCTCTCACGAAACATTTTCAGTCGTGTCGGTAGGTAGCTAGATAGGTTAATACATCTCCTAATTTGGGGCCTCTTCAATATTTTTTAAATATTTGATAATGGAGTTCGTTCCAGAGGTTCCTCAGCGCCATAGCCTCATGCATTTCGCATGAGACAATGACAAGCCTGAGGCACACCTCCCCACGTGAACTTTAGCCCTTGGATAGGGGGCGCAAAAGCCAGGTTCCCAATTTCAACAGATCTAGTTTACATGACGGTATGCGACGGTTTACAAGGCCAGTTCCTGTTGTCTTCCCTAAATACCATCTACTAGGCGGCACCTGCGGTTGAAAGGATGTCTCTTGTCTGCCGCAAACACCGTGAGTGGCGCTGGCTAGCACTTCCATGGCTACGTCTAGTACTCACAAAAATACGAAGGAAAGCAGAGGTGAAGACATCCACCGCGGCAGCGCAAGGTTAAAACAATGACGGGTAATTTTAAAACTGTAGTTTTCAAATTTACTCGTCATTAAAAGTAATTGTGAAAGTGTAGCTTTCAAAATTTCCCGCATTTGCGGGAAAGTATAATTTTGTTAAAATCGTTTTTCATTAAATTTTGTTCTTATTTCAACATTTCAATTACGCAGAACTGTCAATATCCCCTATGCTTTAACTGGTTACATATACTTACGTCATGTGGTTGTAACTACGTGCAGAAAAAGGTACTCCCGAAATTTTCAAGTAGGAATCACTCAGTGTTATTTGGATTCATCTAGCTTTAGTGTCCTTTTACATAGTCGTTTTGTCGAACATCATAGACCAGAAACATTCATATCGCCCTTTGGTACTGTTGCCCATGCGTGCGAAGCAAGACGACTAATTTCTTGTATGAAGGATTCAGATGCATAAAGATGTGAGAGTGTCAATACCGTGCCCTTACCAACTGGCTGTGGGTCCGGGTGACGTAAAACAAAACATTCATCTTTGGCAAACAAAACTGGGTATGTTCCATTGAACAAAAATTCGTCCTCTTCTGTTAGTCCTAGAAATAAATGCTGTGGTTAGACCATTCCTTCAGCTTTCAGGACAGAATTTCAGGGGCAAATTTTTTTTAGTTCATGTGCCAGAAGGATGAACAAAAATATTACCGCTCCCAATCGCATCAGATATTTTGACTGCTTCTAGCTTCTTACAAAGAATGCGGCTTTACATGCGTCTTTTACGCATATCTGAATGACTAGAGAGAAGCACAGGTGAAGACCTCTTGCCTCTAGAGGCATCAATACATTTCAGCACTTCACATCATACCAATGCTCACTTCGATCCTACTCTTTCAGACAGTGCTTGTGCTAATTTGGGCTGTTCTATGTGTCATATGGGCTGTTGCCACTCAAAGCCGCAAGCACACAACGCTGCTGAACGATTTGTTGAACACATTTAACACACCCTGCGTGCGAAGATCCGCTTCCGGAATTGTCAATCAAAAATGAAAGCCCAAAGAGAATTCCACGATGTATGTCTGTTTCTTTATGACTCTGAAGAATCGTAAAAGAAAGAGACATCCTAGAAGAACATTCCCAGGAATCCACCTAGCGGTACCTAGAAATTTCTGTGAATACAGTATGTCTTGGCTGATCCATAGTATGTAATGTGAGGTCTTTCTCGTTTATTATTCCCAGCCTATGTATGCCCATACGCAGCACAGTAGGAAACATCAAAGTTCGCAATCGAGAGTTTATAGTGCTTTGACATCAAAGCCAAACCACACATTCCTGAGATGTGACATTCAGCCAAAGAGCTGCTTGTCGCTGATTCCCTTTGTAAAGAAGCAATTATCATTTGAAAAGGAATTTGTCGTTTTTTCTCATATTGGTCATTGTTATACGAAACTCCCCCTTATGTGGCTCCGGAGATGTAACCCAATCCGATTATGCTGCTGAATGCATGCCATAGTTCCATGAATTTGAAATTTTAATTTGGATCCGTTCGTGTTCATTTGAATTCAGGGTGCACGGACTGGTGGTATTTCGTGTATATAAGGAATAATGCAATGATATTGCGCTTTACTAGTATGGTTCTCAGCATAACTTGAGCAAACTGGCATCCAGTCAATCGCTTGGAATACTGCTGTGCAACATGGTGTGCTGAACGCATTACTTTCCACGGGTTCATGACGCTTGCGTCTCAAGTAGTTGGTAAGTTAGCAAGCTTCGCAGATGACATGCATTTTCTCCTAGTCATGGTGACGATATATTGTCATGTAGCCCTCTAATCACTTTCTTCTTCGGAATGAAATAAAAATTCACCAGCCCTACCCCGGTCGAGGAAATGGGGTAAGCGAAGCTTGTCGTTTGTGTATCTCAAACTGACCTTTTATTACCTCCTAACTCGCTGTCTTAGTGGTGGCGTGGAGCAGAGGTAGAACACATGGCTTCTAATCGGAAGGTCGTAACTTCGGATCCTCCTCCAATCCACTACATTTGCAGGCATGGAGTGGCGCCTGACATCGGCAAAATAATCGCCGAGAGCTAGTGAGGCATACTATTCCAGGTGCAACCAAATTAGGAAGGCCCATTAAGCTTCAACAAAATCACTTCCTCACCATAACATTAATTGTCCTCCCTGGTGCAGTATTCGGCAACAATCTGCCTCATGACTCCTACAATTAACCCATGGCCCACAGTGCCCAGCGGCTGCGGAGCACCTGACCAAGGCGGCTGTCAGACATGCAGCGCTGCAGAGGGTGCACAGAATCTCTGGGTCCGGACAGGCCGCCACTGTAAATTGAACCTGGCATTGTTCAACACGCGCACCCTATCGAGTGAGGCTAGCTTAGCAGAGCTATTTGAAGAATTATCAGGTATTGTCTGGGATATTATTAGCCTTAGTGAGGTTAGAAGAACTGGTGAGGCTTATACAGGGCTGACCAACGGCCACGTCCTTTGCTACAGAGGTCTTCCAGATAAGAGAGAATACGGAGTAGGATTTCTAGTTCATGAGGACATACCGGGCAAGATCCATAAATTCTACAACATTAATGATAGGGTAGCAGTCGTCGTAATAAAGCTGAATAGGAGGTATAAAATGGAGGTAGTACAAGTCTACGCTCCAACCTCCAGTCACGATGACTAAGAAATACAACAGTTTTATGAAATTGTTGAATCAGCAATGACAAAGGTACAAACTCAATATAATGTAGTCATGGGCGACTTTACAGGAACATTGTCGACTTTGAATTCTAGAAGGCTATGGTGAGTGGGGAGAGTCAGCAGAGGATTTGCAGGGGACGAAGGAATTGCAGCTTCACCTCCATAAGCTGCACTGTCTAGTTTTCCGGCGGCGAGCGTCCAGAGAAGGACGGCGAGGAAAAGCGGCGAGGCTGCGGAGAGCGGGATTGGCGGCGTTGCGGCGATGGGGAGCGGGAGAAGTGGCCAACAGGAGCAGTGGCGTCAGAGGGAAGAGGCTCGCGGGAGGACGATGAGTAGTAAGTAGGGGAACCAGCGGCTGGACGTCTAAAAGGAGTAGAGTGCATGGAGGTCTGGCGAGATCCGTAGGTCCAACGGCGACGGCAATAACGAGCAATGTGCCCCGCCTGATAACAGTAGAAGCAGATGGGCTGATCGTCGGGCGTTCTCCATTCCGCAGGATTGCGGAAGGAGACAGGAGAGGTGTAGGATCGTCGAGCAGGTCCAGAGGAATAAGGCTGAGCGTCAGGACGAGTCAATGGGCACGCCGATGGAAGGCCGAGATTGGCAAACTCCTGCCTTACTACAGCTTGAATGAGGGACACTGATGGCTGCGTTGGGTCACTGGCGTGGGATGTAAACACGGGTGGTGGAATAGGTGCAGGACAGGCAGCTTCAATCTCGCGACGAATACGCGTAACGTGGTCACAGGTGGGCGGCAGGCGAACGGCATCACACGATGAACTTGCAGCCGTATTGGGCAGCCGGGTGAATCTCTGGGTTATACGGCGGCTCTTGGCATGTTCAAACCGCCGACACTCTTTGATGATTGTGTCGATGGTATCAACGTTGGTATACACGAGCAGGTTAAAGGCATCGTCGGCGATACCTTTGAGCACATGAGAAACCCTCTCAGACTCAGGCATGTGCTCGTCAACCTGGCGGCAAAGAGCAATAACGTCCTGGATGTAAGAGACGTATGACTCGGAGGATGTCTGTGCACGAGTCGCAAGTTCATTCCGCGCAGCATGCTGCCGGCCAGTGCTGTCACCAAAAAGGTCACATATCTTCTCTTTGAAAGAGTCCTAGCTTGTAATGTCCGCCTCGTGCGTCTCGAACCACACCCGTGGTGGGCCATCGAGGTAAAAAAGCCCGTTGGCGAGCATAAGGGTCGGGTCCCACCTGTAGCTGGCGCTGATCCGTTCGTAAAGGTTGAGCCATTTGTCGACGTCAACCCCATCCTGGCCGGAAAAGACGCCTGGATCACGAGCAGGAGGCAGAACGATGTAGGTGGGAGCCACGGGAGGGGCAGCGGGTGAAGAAGTTGTGCCTGCACCGATTGACATGGTCGGAAGCGTGATGAAGCGGCCGTTGCGGAGCTCCGTGATGGAAACAGGGAACTACCCAGCACCTCCACCACAAAGATGTTACGTAAAACGACACGAGGCGGGACTATTTACATTGTATTTATACTACACAGACAAAGTAGCCAAGATGGTGGACAGCCACCAGCACCAGACAGAACCGTCTTCTTTGTCGTCTGCCCCTGGCAGAATGTGTCTCTCGTGGCAATATCATGAGTCTGTTACTAAAAAGGGTCAATTGTTAGCAGGTTAAGTCAAACAAAGCAAGTGTTGCTTCCACTCTTTAATGCGAAGTCTCCTTGCGCAGGCCTCCCGCCTAAGATGTGCTGGGTACCCCGAGCTTTTGTTAGTTTCAGTAGCAGAGAAGATATTAAAGAAAATCAAGCTGGGAGACACAGCACCAGCACACTGCGCCGCCTGAGACAACAAGCCAGTCACGGTGCTCCCTTACTTGCACAAGATATCGCACAGCTTGAAGAAGATAGGCAATAAATTTGAAGATGATAAAGTTGTTTTTCTACCCCGGAAAAATTATCAGTGCTCTGCAGGCGTGTGAATGCTCATGCCACACGACGAAATATTTGCACTACAAATCATAGGAAGATATTTGGAGCATGCGCACGGTGTGGTTTACATCATTCCCCTGACTTGCGGAAAGAAATACGTTGGCCAAACAGGCACATGTTTAAATGAGCGATTGAAAGAGCATTTTTACCAGTGCCTGTGTTGTGTTCTTCCTTTAGTCGTCTTTTGCGCTGTGTAGACATGTCGATATTGAATCACCAACTCTTTCAAGCTTCCACTTTCCCTCTTCAAATTGAGAGAAATCCTAGACCTCACTAACCTATGGCCACTGCACTTTACCCTACCTAACACTTCTACATCCTGCACTATGCTGGGATCGGCAGAGAGTATGAAATCTATTTCATTTCTTCTTTCTCCATTAGGGCTTTTCTAGGTCCACTTCCTGTTGCTATGCTTCCTGAAGAAGGTATTCATTATTCGGAGCCTATTTCTTTCCGCGAATTCTACCAACATCTCTCCTCTATAGTTACTAGAATCGATGCCGTAGTTGCCAATTGCTTGTTCACTAGCCAGCTTTCCCCCCATTTTTGCACTGAAGTCGCCCATGACTAGAGTATACTGAGTGTGCACCTTTCTCATCGCTAATTCACCATCTTCATAAAACTTCTCTTTCTTCATCATCGTGACTGGAGGTTGGGGCGTAGTATTGTACTACCTTATTTTATACCTCCCATTCAGCTTTAATACGACGACTTCTACCCTCTCATTAATGCTGTAGAATTCATCAATGTTGCCCGCTATGCCCTTAGGGATTAGAAATCCTACCCCGTATTCTCTTTTTTGGAAGACCTCTGTAGCAAAGGACATGGCCTTTAGTCAGCACTGTATAGCCTCACCAGTTCTAAGCTCACTAAGGCCAATAATATTGCAGGAAATGTCTGATAATTCCTCAAACAGCCCTGCTAAGCTAGCCCCACTCGAGTGCGTTCGCGTGTTGAACGTAGTGCTCCGCAGCCGCTGGGGACTGAGGGCCATGGGTTAATTGCAGGAGTCATGAGGGAGGTAGTGGCCGAATACTTCACCAGGGAGGCCAATTCATGTTCTGGTGAGGGAGTGCCTTTGTTGAAGCTTAGCGAGCCTCCCTAATTGCGTTGCACCTAGACTAGTATAGCCCCACTGGCTCTCAGCAATTTTTTTGCTGGTGTCAGGTGCCACTCCAAGCCTGAAAATGTAGTGGACTGGAGGAGGATTTGAACCCACGACCTTCGGATTCGAAGCCCGGTGTTCTACCTCTGCTCCACGCCATCACATAAATATAAAGTCCCCCTTTTATTTCAAAGCTGCCAGGCCCCCATGGATGATGCAATTCAGCAAGGCCATCGAAGAGACCGAAAACAAAAGGCACTATAAAAAAAGGCTACTGGTGTTGACATACCTGACAAAGCCTGTTGTCCAAAAAATCCAGCCATGTTACCCAGATCCTTGAAACAGTTGTTTTAGACACACCAAACCTGTTAGCAAAACATGAATTTGCAAAATATGCACATCAGTAATTTGCTGTTGCTAGAACAAGATCATAAGTGAACAGAGCAAGCTACTGTTGAAGTTGTCAAGATTTCATGGCACAACATGCTTTAAAAAATTCAGTATCCTAGGCAGGCACTGTAATGAAAGTACTGCATACCATGTGCAGAGCTTTTAAAGACCATGCGAGTAAATAGCACGCTCCATTCCATGCACGTAATGTCTAACAAAAGCAGCTAGTTTTGAGGTACGAGAAGCGCCAGTTGAAGCAGAGAAGTTGTGCTAAACTTGCTAAATTTTCTCTTAACGTAAATATACGCTGAACGGCATTCAGCATCTCTGGGTAGAGTATAGGCACTGACTTTGAGACATCATCACGAGCCTCATGGACTGCTAGGATCTACAGGGATGAAACAGTTAACTAAAGCATCAACGGTATTACATTGCGGAAACCAAGCGCTTTACCTACGGCACTCATTGGCCATGCGACCGTTACACCATTAAAATTTCCATCACATTTACTTTATAGCTGCCAGGATAATGCACTTTCAGCTACAAATTGTTTTTGTATTTTGATTTCACTGCACAGCGCTATGCTTGTAAGCAGATTTTCATCACAAAGTGTTTTTAGGAATGTATTTTTTCATAACAGATTCGGTGTTAAAAGTGATTCCCTTTTTGGACATTTTTACTCGAGAACCAAAGTGTCCGTAGAATGAGGTGCTACTACACGATGAGTAGGTGCATATACTTGAGCAGTGCTTTGGATGAAACAGGTATTAAGTTGCACATTTTTCTTGAAGTGTTCCGAGAATGCAACATGCATGCTGAGATGCGAATATAAATGAAAGTGACGTTATCGTAACAGGCTGTGCACTGGAAACAAGACAGGTCCGCATAATGATGTGAACCATTAAGGCCTGTTGGGTTCTGCTTATTTTAGTCCACACAGTAGATTCGTAGATGTTATGCATAGAATGTCCTTGTTTCCACGCCAATAAATCCACGCCACTAAATCTTTCTACGCCAATAAATCTGTTGCCACGCCAATAAAATGGCGTGGAAACAGATTTACATGAGTCACTCCTATTAACTTCTTAGATGTTAGGTAGAAATAACTATTGGTGCAAAAAAAAGTATTTCAAGCTTTGAACGTTGACAGCATACCTGTATGCAAGGTCAAGGTCATCAAGACCAAGCTTCAGTCTCATCAAGACGAGCACGAGCCAGGTCTTTAAAGGCAGGATGAAGTTTCTGTCTTCACTGTCCGTTTCTGTCATCTGCCAGAAGCACAGCCTTTAGGCATCTGGTTCTAGAAGGGACCAAAAAGTGTCCAAGCGCTTGCTAGATGTGAATTCGGTGTAATACCGCAGCTTTTTCTCATCTTTTACAAGGGCCTCATATGTGATATCCATGTTCTGTGCAGCATCAGTCTTGCAACGTCTAACTTTTTCTTGTGTTGCTGGTGACTCAAGCCTTAAGCACCTACATGTTCTTCTGCTGAAGATGGTCACACAGGTTTTTTGTTTCAGCTGGTGGTTAAGCTCTGCCACTATCGCATTTTCTGGTTCAGCTTGTTCCAGGAGTTCAGTTATGACGTGCTTTTGTTAAGCAACTTGCTGGACAAGCTCATCATAACTTAACTGTTGGCTGATGTGTGCATGGTCCAGGTGTAGATGTGCTTCCTTCTGCAAAGGATGATCGCTGTCGCTGCTAGCGATGGCAGAGACCTCTTGCTCATGTCCGGGTGGCACAGTTGAGCTCCCGAGAACTTCAGGCTGGCAGGTGAAAATGAAGAAACAAAGCCATGTGTTTCAGTCATTATAACACTATTGATTTATTTATTCACAATACACTCAGGGCCCAAGGGAATTACAGAGGGGAGTTGGTTTTGATTACAAAAATTTGAACATAAACAGCAGTAAATGTACACATTATTCCAAATATAAAAGAGGCTCACAAATGAAGAAAAAAAAAGCTTAGAACAAGACACTGAAAAAAAAACGCAAATAACGCAGAGCACAAGCAAGGATGAACTGGATAGCATAGATGGCATATAGACAACACCTGAAAACAGGACTGGAAAAGGAACGACAAGAGTAATCGCACTCAAGAAGCAGTAGCATGTGCCCACAAAACAAGAAAAACAGTAGAAAAAAGATTGGTTGAATCAGGAAATGAACTAAAAAAGGGGGGGGGGAGGATTGAAAATGCGACACTTGTGTTGAAGATAACAGCACATTAGTAAAACCAGATTTAAACTCAGAATGATCAGCCATTTCAACAGTGCAGCAGCATGTGAGGATTTGTATACTACATTTTTTATTAATACTTCACACGAGTAAGTTTACCAAGCATCATCACTTGTTTTTTCAGGCACTAGCACAACCCTTACGTAGCTGCCGCTTGTGTTAAGCCCTACCATAAAAAGAAATAATGATGTATATGTAAGCATAACATGCTTTTTGTCTGTATTACTTCTGCTTATATTACTTTTGTTCTTCTCAACGGTCGCCTCTTCTCCACCTTTTGCTGTCTCAAGGAGAATATTGTGGGCACACGGTTCATGTAAGTCTTTTTCCCTCCTTCGAAGTGGGCACTGCAAACTCTGTGTCGTGTGGTTGGAGTAAACTTCGAGAACCTAGGTAGAGAGAGTACCAGGATTGATGCTATGACACACTGAACTTGGCCAGGATAGCAATAGTGTACTTTCCACATTTTCGTATGTACAGGCTGGATACTTCCATTGTGAGACAACAGTAAACTTTATCTTGATTAGCGTACATAAGGTTCCATCAGTATGGTGCAAGTGATAAATTTTTTTCGGGTTTATTCGACAACGCTATAGACGCCAAAAATCTACAGCTGTTGCAGGCACTTAGTTGCAAAGGTGCACCGAAATCGGCCGCGAGCATGCGCCAGATAACTACTTCCCGGAATGTAGGGGCGAGGCTCCGGATGCCGCGAGGATAATCCGTGAAAGCTCATCCGACCTTTGGCCCAACGAGTTATGGCTGAGCTGTTGCCAACGGTTCCGTGAAGCATGTTACGTCGATTAAAAAAGTAGCGTCTTGAGGGTCGTCCCCTCTTCGTTTGATCACGCAAGCCCGTGGCTGTGCTCTTCGAAGTGCCAGTGCATCTGACAAGGCCGCGCGTCGAGATAAAGTGGCGTCGGCGTATAGGGACTTGTATCTGGTGCTTCTCGTAATGCGCCTCTGCGCTTCGATGTGCGGCTACGACTGAAGCACTGGCACTCCGAAGAGCACGACCATGCGCTCGCGTGTTCAAACTAAAGGTGGACGACCGTGTGCAGTAGTACTACTACAAAATCCTGGTCAGAGAGCTCACCATCAATTTATGCATGCATGCTTCCTACTTGCGTTGTAAAGGACACCACGTAAGCTACGTACGGGGTGCTGTACCCACACAGCATGAACACCTAAAGGACCTCATATAGACATACATCACTACAACTTGTAATGAAAGTATGCAGCGATAAGAAAAAAAAACACCGCATATCCACGGGGTGAATGATGATGAGTGGGCGAAGCTCCGGGGGGAATCATCGGTAAACCATGAATCTTCCGTGTAATTCGCCCAGTCTCGCCGCACTAAATCGAACGATTGACTTCCACCAATGACACGCGCCATATGTGACGTCATTCCTTTTTTATAACAGCACCCTTCATTATAATTGCACCATCTCCCGCTTAAGGGGACGCTAGCACAAACGCGTTAGAAACGTGCAGTACTCTCTAGTAAGGGGGAGAGGCCACAGCGTCTTACGAAGCCGTTTACACATGCCAGAACGTGCACCGCGTTTGCCGACGCCATCACATGACTGCTGAGAGAGTATAACCTCCGCATTCATAAACGCTCCTCGACTTGAACTTGACTTGCCACCGCCTTCAACGCGTTTCGAGCGCGCTGCCCAAGGCGGTGGCAAGTCAAGTTTAAGTCGAGGAGCGTTTATGAATACGGGGGTAAGGCGGAGAGGCCACAGCGTCTTACACCAGCTTCTTACACGGGCCGTAACGCGCTAGCATAAACGCGTTAGAAACGCGCAGTCTTTCGTTAATGTTGGGTATTTATTGTCATCGTGGTGCGTGCGTCCATGTGCGCTTCGTGGCGTAGTGGCTAGCGCCGCGCGTTCGGAAGCGAGGGGTCCCTGGTTCGATTCCGCGCTACGGACAACCTTTCGGAATTTTTTTTAGGGGCGAAGCTCCTTATAGCGGCACCCGTTCGTCCCCGTCGTCGTCGTAGTAGTAGTAGTAGTAGTGTGTAACCAGTCTAAGAAAAATGAGAAAAAAAATTCCGAAGTTGTGTCCGTAGCGCGGAATCGAACCAGGGACCCCTCTCTGCCGAGCGCGCGGCGTTAGCCCACTACGCCACGAAGCGGACATGGACACACGCACCACGATGGCAATAAATACCCAACAATAACGAAAGGCCGCGTTTCTAGCGCGCTTCTAACGCGTTTGTGCTAGCGCGTTACGGCCCGTGTAAGAAGCTGGTGTAAGACGCTGTGGCCTCTCCGCCTTACCTTCAACGCGTTTCGAACGCGCTGCCCAAAGCGGTGGCAAGTCAAGTTCAAGTCGAGGAGCGTTTATGAATACGGGGTGTATACTCTCTCGGCAGTCATGTGATGGCGTCGGCAAACGCGGTGCACGTTCCGGCATGTGTAAATGGCTGCGTAAGACGCTGTGGCCGCTCCCCCTTACTAGAGAGTACTGCACGTTTCTAACGCGTTTGTGCTAGCGTCCCCTTAAGCGGGAGATCCGATGATTCCCTCCGGAGCTTCGCCCACTCATCATCATTCACCCCGTGGATATGCTGTGAATTTTTTTTTTCATAAAAGTAGACGTGGCTACCTACTACGACGACTACTACTACTACTACTACATACTACAGAGGAGGGACAGACCCACACCCTAAGGAGCTTCGGCCCTAAAAGGCGGGAAGCGGGGCTACACAGCAACAAAATGCCCGGCGTTAATACCCACTGTACGGGCGGCGGCTCACCTATTCGGGATAGGGTATACGTAATGCGCAAATATTCTTTGGCGTATTCAGCAACCATATGGTTTTATATTCCGAGACAAGGGGCCACCGTAATGCACCTATTTACTAGAGAAACAGCGTTATACGTGGCAAAAGAGCGGTCTTATCTGCCGTTCCGCCCGGCCCTGGTAATCCGTTGGATCCAAGTCTCTCGAAGCTTTCGCTCTTTATGAAACACGTAGAATCCGAAGCCTTTGTCCCTTGTGCTGTTGTAGCACCCAGGAACGCAGCAGGTGAATTCTCCCATCGCACTATAGCTCCACACGAATCAAAAATTGCCAAAAATCGTCCGACGCACAGGCACTGCGGGCGGCTGGAGCGGCCGGATGATACAAGTACCAGCATGCACCGCGGCAGCGGCGGCGTCGTGAAACTGGCCGGTAGGATCGGTCTATTGAGCTTCGTGCCGCGAAAACACGGGGAGGGTAGACTCTGCTCCCGCCGCAGATGGCTTTCAAGACACAGCCGCGCGGGCGGGCGCTAGCGGCTCAGAACGCCCCCCTATCCCCGGGGCCGCGCAGCCGCAGTAAAGCGTGGCCACTCCACCTGCCCACCCTCCCCACGGAGACTTCCGGTCCGGCGGGAGCGCGCGGCCCCAGTGAAGCGCGGCCCCTCCACCTCTTAACCCTCCCTCCGGAGCGCTGCGCGTGACTAAAGTGACCTATAGAATAATGGGGGAGTGTCCAAAGCGCCAAGGGTGCGACTGTTTTCACAACAAATCCGTATAGCGGCGGGGCCTCGCCCCGATGGCGTATCACCATTTTCTTTTTTTCCCTCTCTGTTTAGCGGCGCGGTCGGTGCGGCATAGAGTTAATATAACTGACTCTAGAGGCAAAGCTGGGCCGAAAAAGGGGGGACCGCTAGGGCGCTGCCATCTTGTCGGCGCCATCTTGTAACTCGTCAATGTGGCCAACGCAATTATATTTGAGAGATGAAAACAAGTATAGGTCGCCTTATGCTGTGTCAAAAAACGAATACCTGATGGTGACGTGTGAATATTAGGCTTACAGGAAGCACTTGCTAACGTAATTTATGCAATTCACGATGTACTCATTCATTCAATAACGCGAGTTTGGGTTTTGGATATTTTTTATTTGTGTTTTCGGATGCGTGGTAGTTCCGTTATGGGTGTTCTGTGGTTTCGTTTGGTATAGTTTAGCTCTGACATGTGATCGCGCGACGACATCGGTTGACGCGGTGGCACCTTCGTGCCTTTTGTGCAAGACTAAAGCTCCAAAGGGCTCTGACATTTCCCTTCACACGTAAGTATAAACGTCTCTGACTTGTTCAGAACATCACGCGAGTAGACAGCTTTCGTGATTCATCGCAATCGTTCGAGAAGCATCACAGTACAGCATTTTTTTATGTATTGCTCGTCAAGTGACACTTGCGACAGCAAACAGGGAAGCCTTACCAGCTATTCGGTATTTTCGCTAGTGCGTGACCGTGGAAAACCATATACCGCCGGAAATTTTAACAGGATCATCCTTGGGTTGCGTAAATGCCAGCTGCACGGCCAGCACCTCCCACACCCACGTGCACACGGCTACAGTGTCGGCTGCACACACACTACAAGCTATAGGTTGCCAGATTAAAACTGATTACTATGGCTAAGTCTAGCAAGCGTTTTAGGAGCTGGCAACATCAGCGTATCATAATGGCGGCGCTCTTGCGGTGACCGATTTCAGTGCATGGGCCCTATGGGCAGCTTGTCCTCTAGAGTCAGTATATTAACTCTATGGTGTGCGGCGCCTCAGTTCGGATCAGTTTAAATCAGCTCATTCCACGTGAGGGAGAACTTGGCGCGCGTATCATATTCGCGGCGTGCGTCGCTTTGTTTCGCTTGTGAAAGCGCGGAATGCAAATGAGCGAGCCTCCTCACCGACAGAAGGTGATCGAAAAGTACCTCCAAGGGTGTACATCATCATGAAGACGGTACTCCCATGGCTACCTGAAGTCAGATGATGAGCTTAAGCTTTTTGAGAGGTCCTTGGCTGCCGTCAACGAGAGGTATGCTGTGCGGACATCAAGAGACCCGAACAAGCCGTCTTAATGTAAGCATATATCGACTGCTTCTTAATGTTTCGCTCTGCGCGTAATTTATCATTGAAAAACGCAGTAGTAATTGTAACCAGGGACTCAACCCGGCAGAACAACTTGTTTTAGTTGCGGTTAGTGCGCAACGCTAGACAATTGATTTGTCTTGATTCGCCTTTTTGAAGATCGGGTTATCATTGTTTTGGTTACTGGTTCAGAGTTCCCCTGGCACCGATTTATTTCGGTTTGAGTGGGGCATTGCTCTGGTTACCGCGATGACACGATCCGCAGAAATTTTGATTAACGTAAAAATAAATGAACTGTTACTTTTCGGTTTCAGTCATGATTAGAACCGCGCATGCAAGCTAATTGTGACTTTAAGAAATGAGAAAGTCTGCCCCTGTGCTATTTACATATTTGCTTTGAATTCAAGACAGAGCTGCACTTGGGCGTTTGCTTTGCATGCATTTGCGCTTTTTTTTTTTTTGAACATTCAAAAAAGCAGTCGTGGGCAACACGAGGCACTATTTGCGGTGGGGCTGTACTCCGTGTCGTGACACGGCCGTGTGTGCCATCCGTGGTCCTGCTAGAAATGTGAATTGGACGTCTGGAGCGAGGCATAGGCCTGATGATGAACTCTCTATATGAGCTTAAGCATCAGCGTCGATCTTTTTGTCGTGTGATATTAAAATGCCAAGGCCCAACCGAACTGTAGCATGTTGGTGCTGCTTTTAAGTTGTTACTTTTTAAAACCACACAAAAAAGTCTGGGTAATTAATAATAATTATTATTATTATTCTGGCTGAGGAGAGCCAGAATTTGTTGCCAGAAGCATGCGGATCTTAATGTTTCTTTGCTGCCCATTAAACAAAAACTAAAGCTAGATTCGATATTGCCCTCTGCCATGCATAAAACTAGGCGCCGTCATTACATCGTCTTTATTGTTTATTTTCAGCCAATGTCGTCTTCTCCATGATCCACTCCGGGTGCAGAATCTCTCTGGACAATGTACCGGTTCCAGTTGTCAAAGAAACCGTCAAAGTTTCCATATTTGGAACGGAATACTACAAGAAGACTCCAGCGAAAAAAAAAAACAGGTATGCTACATGGTGATGCACTTGCTAACGTTTCAGTCTCATGCAGATATTCAGCAGCGTTCCAACTCAAAGATTGTGTGCAAGCAGTGAAAAGAGGATACTTTGCGACAGCTGTTTTTAACTTATTTTCCCTTATACAATGCCCCTTTCAGGGCCCTTGGGTTCCTAATAAATGAATTGATTTAGGAAAAGCCCCTTATGGCTGTGTACCAGGCACATACCCGGTGGTTAGAGTGCCCCCCTCCCCCAAGAAATCTTCAGTTTAGCTGGGAGGTCCTCTACCGCCTCCCACATGTGGCGTTTTCCCGTGCCCCTCCCCCCAATAGAGTAGTTGCGAGCCAAACAAAATCCTGGCTACATGCCTGGTGTGAACTATGGAAGGACGTCACTGTTCTTCTTTGTACTTACCAAAGTCACATAATGTTACAGTTGACCTGTGTGTCTTTTAACATGTATGTAAAAACACGAGAAATAAATATTCTTTATTTCATTTGCAGGATTCAAGCACCACTGACTGGCCAAAGTAGGTGCACGAGAAAAAGTGAATGAACCTCCAAGGCACAATAAAGAGGGTTCACGAGACTTTTTCCCTTTTCGTGGAACGGCTAAGTAGTCTGCACCATACTAACGACTGAAGCACCATACATCAGGTCGCATGTTTTGGTTACATGATGGGCAAAAACTAGGCAGCTCAACATTGGCTGTTTCTAGTTCCACGATACTAAAAGTACATGTTGAGACTAATTTAAAAATACTAGGTGATAAATGCTAAGTTTAGACAATCGCCTATTCTATTGTTAAAAGGAAAGTATAAAAGTAAGCACTTTCATGGAAGTGCAGAAGGGATGCAACTTTACAAACAGTTTTACACACATACATTGAAAGCACCAGCCTAAAAGCTTATTTTTATAGAATCTATGAACTGAAAGTGTCACAGACACGAAACATTAAGGCAGTATTTCTACACATACACAGCGGTTGGCAATGTCGCAATTACATGACTATAATGGATTCTAGTATAAAACATGCATATTAATCTTAAAAGCTCTAAAGATTGTAAAAAAATATTTGCACATATTTACAGATGTCCAAACACTCTGTTTAAGCCAAAGTTATGCATGGTAAAAGTTGAATTTTGTAAAGTTTGCAATTTGTTAAAAAAAGGAAACAAACACAGAGTGGCAATTTCCCCTGATCCTTTCCTAGCAGTCCGAGCCAAAGCTCCTGTGAAAAGTCAACGAATCAATGGCAGAGTGACAGCACACTATACGCGCCTCCTCTTTGGAAGAGGCTTCAGAGACGAGCATCCCTTTGTCGTTGAGCCCCGAATGTGAAGGCCAGAACATTGTGGCACAGATTCAGCCAACTCACGGAAGGCGACTTCCAATAAGCCGCTAGCCTCCAACAGTGTTTGAATGTCATGGCAGCAGTAAAGGAGGCAACTGAACTTTTAAAGTTCCTTGGTTATACGTTTGCGCAACTCCGACACTGAGGGGACTGCTGTCCCAGGAACCATAGCAACCACAGGCTGTAAAGGCACTTGACAAAAGCTTAGCTCATTGACAAAGGGAATGTCCGGCTCTGATACTGCTGTACCAAGAGCCTGTGAAGAAACTTCAGAAGGGCTGAGCTCATTGACAAGGGAAATCTCAGAACCTGTTTATGATTCTAGACAGCTTCCAAGTGTAATTTGCAGTTGATTGAGGTAACTCTGCGGAAGAGAGTAAAAGCCCCACATGTCGCTGTACTTAAAAACAACACAAAAGTGTTTGCATGGGTACTTGTGCGTTCTAAAGTCAGGGCTGGTACACGATGGCTTGGTGAAGTCGACTGTGTACACATCATCATCACATCTTTCAGAATAAACAGAGAACATGCCTTCAATGGGCAGCTCTTTCATGTCTGTGTGGTTGTATTCCTCTGCATTAACGAGCCGTCTCAGTATATGTTCAACAAACCCGTGAGGTCATTGTGCAGATATGCAGGAATATTTTCAATGTACTGTCTGTACACTGATGAATGTCTGCTTTCTGCCTCATGGAATTTCACTTCTTTGTCGGGAAGGTAGCCATGGACGACAGCTGTGATTAGGGATGTTAACGACCGTTTCCCACTGGCACTTATCACATACTGTGCCTTGAACACCCTGTTTTGGGCCTCAATGTCGTTATTTGTGCTCAAGAGAACATCAAACTCCAGCCTGTAAGACATGACCCACAGCTCCTTTACAGAGAGCCACACTGCTTCGAAGTAACTGCGGTATTTTTAATTTTCCAATACTCCGAGGCAGCAAGGACGTCAAAAAGGCCATGTCAAACTCTTCCTCATTTGAAGCACTGGCGAAGTGTTTCATGAGTCTCAGGGCCTCATCCGGATCGGATATGTTGTTTTCCTTTCTGCGCAGCCCCCTTTGCCATGCCTGTAGTCTATGGAAGCCACAGATGGAGATTTTACTCCCTGGAAACACTTGCTTGATGGCACTTATTTCTGCCCTGCTATAATCTACCATCCAGTACTCTGGGGACCAGTTATCACACCACTGCTTGAAAACGTCTAAAGCCTCAGCGATACAGTGGGCCGTCTCAAACTGTACGATAAACACACCAGCTGGTGTGTATCCCGACGGTGTTTTCAGAACAAGCAAGAAAAGTGGTCAGACATAGTCACTAGTCTTTTATGTTGCATCCAGGCAAACTACTGAGCCTCCATACTTTTTAAACATTTCTCTCATGAATTTTGTCTGGAAGCAGAACAGCAACGTGTCTTCATACTCGCTGGCAATGCTCTCTTACACGTTGTTCGAGTCGCTGCTACTCACGCAGCTGCGTGCTGCATACGGCCGATAGACAATGGAGGATTCCGCTAGCTCACCCCTGATCTTTTCAATAAGGATGCTAGCATTCTTTTGATCAACTGTGCTGAAGCGGTCTTTCTTAAGAAGAGCTTGTATCTGGTTGCTGATATCACGATGTGTTAGGAAAAAGGCCCTGCAGCAGCTATCAGGTTTATCCTTGTTAGCAAGAAGTACGTCGTGCACGTAATAGTGCAGGCACTTTTTCACATCTCATACAGATGTAATTCCTTCTCTCGCCAACATTTGAATTCGCTCAGCAATATTCCTGTCCATGTTTTGGCTAAAGGTTTCCATGTCCTCGAAACCATGGTTACGATGGGAACTGCAGTCGGCAATTCTAATGTATACTCGCTTCTCTTTGGCCACAGCTACTGCTCTGTGTCAAGTGCCTCCTGCAGCTGCTTGGCCTTCTCTGCTTTCCGCCGACCCTCCTTTATATGGCCGCGTGGCTGGGGAAGGTCCACCTAGAAAGTAGGCATTGTCACGTATATTGAGCATACTTTATGGTTTAAAAGAGCGCGACAAGATGAGGAGAAAATGAAGACGAGACAGAAGACAACGCTGAACTAAAACTTTAAATTTATTTCTACTTGTCCATTATATATGCACGTGGGAAATACCAAAATAAACAGAGTGCGAAACATATGTGAAGAAGAAGGCGCGCCTCCGTCCAGCGGCATCGCCAACGCTCACCCGCTCTGCTCGCGCTGTTGGTCGCTGGTGTCTTTTGGAGACGGTGCTCCATGCTGCCTGCCGTTCTTGCAACTCGAAGCGTCCTTGAAGGACAGCGCCAATAAACCTCTTCTCAATTGGTAGAGGTTGCTGGAATTCCCCCGCCGCTTGCACCCTGGAGCTTCGAAACCGAACGCTTCCGCCCATCATGATCGACAACACAGAACCGCCGGCGCCTGCGCCACAGCCCGTCATCTGCACCGGGGTTCCTCGGCAACGTGATCCAAAGGTCTTCAGCGGTACAGATGAAATGGACGTGGAGGACTGATTTACGTCGTATGATCGGGTGAGCGCGCACAAGTGGGGCGATGTCGCGAAGTTGACTAACGTCATATTTTATCTTACTGGCGTTGCCCAACTCTGGTTCCATAACCACAAAGTCGTCTTCCCGACATGGTCAACTTTCAAGACATCTTTCACTCAAGTCTGGTTGATCTGCTGTCCGCAAACTACGTGCTGAACAGCGCTTGGGAGCCCGTGCACAGCACACTGGTGAAAATTTCACTAGCTACATTGAAGACCTCGTCGACCTTTGTAAACCTGTCAACGCCACCATGCCCGAGCTTTTAAAGTTCAGCACATCCTCAAAGGCATCGATGACGGCGCATTCCAGATGCTTTTGGCCAGGAATCCGCGCACCGTTTTTGATGTAGTCACGTTACGCCAGAGCTACGAAGAGTTGAAGAAGCAACGCGTCCTGACTCGGCAGCCTCTGTCGACCGCCGACTCGCTAGTGAGTCTGGTTGCCGTTTCGTTAGTTAGTTATGTAAGGTTTTGTGGCGCAAAAGCAACTAAGGCTATGATGCGCCATGCACAGGTTGAAAATATATAATTTGATAAAAGTGCTTCAAGCAACAAAGATCATTTACTTTAAAATTTGTTTAAGAACCCTGTTTCATCTAAAAAGTTAAAGACATCGTCTAGAGATACAAATGCATTTTCAGCTAGGATCAGGGATGGATGAAGTGGTGTTAGTGTTTTGTAAAGTTCATAAAAATATTTCTGTCTTTTTTCCTCCAACGCCGGACATGTTATTAAAATGTGATTCACAGTTAGGGATTCTTGGCAGTGATCACAAACCGTTTGTTGTTCATTTTTCAATAAAAAGTTATGTGTGAGATGTGTGTGTCCGATGCGAATGCGACATAGAATGACTTCCATGAAACGTTCCTGGTGATACGATGTCTTCCACTCCTGTAGTATGGGTTTTACTATTTGTAGTTTGTTATTTACTTGGCAGCCCCACTCGTGTTGCCACTTTGAGGTGATCGCAGCACGGACCACCCGGACACAGTCCTTGAATGGAAGATTTATTTGTCTAATTTTGTTACAGGCTGTGAGTGCTGCACATTTGTCCGCCTTTTCATTTCCCGGGATTCCCACGTGACTTGGAACCCAACAGAGACGAATTATTTTACCATGCTTTTCACACTTGCCGAGCATTCTCAGGATGCAGCCGAGAAAAGGTTCGCACTCTGATTTTCTATGGAGAGAATTAAGTGAACTAAGGGAATCTGTGTAGACAACCGCTTTTTTATAATCTTCTGTTACTATTTTTTCTAAGGCCATAAGCAGGGCATATACTTCGGCTGTAAAAACTGAAGCAGACTGTGGCAACCTAAGACAATTTTCCCAGTATTCCGATACAACTGCGCTTCCAACATGTTCATTTGTCTTGGAACCGTCAGTGTAAAACTCGGTGTAGTCATTGTATTTATTTTGTAATTCTAAGAAATCTTGCATTATGTGTTCAAGCGGTGTTTCTTTTTTCTTGTGGCATGTTAGGGTAAAATCGCAAAAATGTGCGAAATCATACCACGCGGGCAGTCTATTCGGTGTTCCGGCGACCTTGAGAGCCTCGCTCGGAACATTGTAGTTTTGGCACATATCTTCAAATCGAAGGATAAGTGGTCTCACGCTGTGTGGTTTGTTGGCATAGTGTATTCTGTTTGTAGTGTAGGTAGCAAGAGTGTGGCATATATGATTGGGTAGAGCTGTGATTCTAAGCACGTATGAGATTGTGAGCAAAGCTCTTCGGTGCTCCAAACAGGGTTCGTTACTCTCGGCATACAGGCTTTCTATTGGGGAGGTCCTGTATGCGCCAGTTGCTAAGCGTAGTCCGTGGTTGTGTGTGGGATCAAGACGTTTGATGTATGACTGCCTTGCTGACCCGTAAACTATGCAACCGTAGTCAAGAATGCTGCGCACGACAGAGCGGTAAATACGTAACAGGCACGTTCGATCGGCGCCCCAATGTTTACGTGATAGGACCTTCAAGATGTTAAGCGCTTTGTTTGCCTTAGTTTTTACGCTGTTAATGTGAGCGATGAAGTTTAATTTGCTATCAAAAATGATTCCTAAGAACTTTTGTTCGTGCTTAACCGGTAATGGGCTTTGATTTATTTTGAGAACTGGGTCCGGGTATAGCCCCCTTTTTTGTGAAAACACGACTGCCACAGTTTTTTCTGTAGAAAAGCGAAATTCATTTTTATCAGCCCATTGCGTCAACTTGTTTATTGTTATCTGGGTTTGCCTTTCGCATGTAGACATTCCCGAGGCACGGCATGCAATCTGAAGGTCGTCGACGTATAAAGAGTGCATAATGTTGGACGGTATAACCGAGTTTATGGAATTCATCTTCACCACGAATAGAGTGGTGCTTAATACGCAAGCCTGTGGGACGCCATTTTCTTGAACAAAGACTCGGGACAGTGTTGCGCCCAGACGGACTTGAAATGTTCGGTTTGACAGAAAATCGGCCAGACAGTTCAGCATCCTGCCACGTATTCCTAGTGTAGCTAGATCTTGTAAAATGCCATACCTCCATGTGGTGTCATAAGCTTTTTCCAGGTCGAAAAACACCGCTAGGCAGTGCTGTTTGTAAAGGAATGCCTCACGTATGGTATGTTCAAGACGGACAAGATGGTCAGTTGTTGAGCAGCCTTTCTTGTAACCACACTGGTGGGTATCGAGTAAGTTATCTGTTTCAAGAACGTATGTTAGCCTTATATTTATTATGCTTTCGTACGATTTTGCGAGACAACTTGTTAGTGCTATAGGTCTATAGCTGCTGGGAGTATTTGGTGACTTTCCCGCTTTTAAGAAGGGAACAATAATGGCCTTTTTCCACTCTGCAGGCATTTTACCCGTTTCCCAGATCATGTTGAAAAAACGCAACAAGGCCTCCACGGCTTTCTGGGACAGG
>NC_051161.1:123768716-123805527 GCF_013339745.2 Dermacentor silvarum
ATTCTTTGACGATGGCGTTGACAGTAGAAACGTCGTTATAGACGAGCAAATTGAAGGTATCGTCCGCGATGCCTTTTAGGATATGGCCCACCTTGTGAACCTCGGTCATGTGCTCGTCGACTTTCCGGCTAAGCGCGAGCACTTCCTGTATGTAGGAGACACACGATTCTGTCGACGACTGGACACGGGTAGCAAGCTCTTTTCGGGCAGCATGTTCGCGACCTGACGGGCTGCCAAATAGGTCGCGAAGCCTCTCTTTGAAAGTGTCCCAGCTGGATAGCTCAATCTCATGGGTGCGAAACCAGACACGCGGTTTCCCGTCTAGATAAAAGATCACATTGGCAAGCATGATCGTAGGGTCCCAGTGGTGGCTTCGGCTAACACGCTCATACATGCTGAGCCAGTCGTTGCCGTCAACGCCATTTTGGCCGGATAATGTCCCAGGATCACGGAGACTAGGAACCGTAATGTACGTTGTGGTAAGCGCCGCAGGTGTAGGTGGCGACGGGGTGTTTCCATCGGAAGCCATGGCTGAGAAGACGACAGTGCGGCAGCTTCGGAGCTCCGTGGCGAGGACGGGGAACGTTCCCCCTCCACCACAATGTTAAGCAAAGGACGAGTCGGTAAGACGAGCAACTATTTACAGGTTGTATTTACAACAGCGGTTGCAGCGCTGACCGGTTAGATTCACAGCGCGAGCCCAGCTCGTTCTTCCTCTTCCTTTCTCGAGTGATGGCGCCCGTGCGCCTCGTTCAAACAATCACATACCACACGCGTGTAGCAATATGTACAAGATTTTCACGTATGCCTCCTGTACTCCTTGATTACGCAATGCCTCTATGACTGCTGGTATCTCTACTGAATCAAATGCATTTGCATAATCTCTAAAAGCCATATATCGCACTCCGCCGATTTCTCGGTTACCTGATTGATGACAGGGATATGATCCATTGTAGAATATCTCTTCCTGAAGCCATCCTGTGCTCTAGATTGACTGAAGTCAAGTGTTGCCCTGATTCTATTGGAAGTTACCTTGGTGATTATTTTATACAATACTGAAACAAGCTCATGGGTCAATAATTCTTCCATTCTTTCACGTCTGCCTTGTTATGGCTTAGTATAATTTTTGGCGTTCTTCCAGCTCTCTGGTACACTATGTCGTGACGCATTGCGTATAAAGGGCCGCAAACTTTTCAAGCATGATATCTCCTCCATCTCTCATTAAATCGACTGTTATTCCATCTTTCCAGCAGCTTTTCCCCTGGTCATGTCTTGCAAGGCCCTTGTAACTTCATCGCTAGTTATAGAAGGAGCCTCTGTATCCTGTTCATCACTACTTCGAATGAAATTAGCTTACTGCCCTGGGTACTGCCCTGTTCAGGTCAGTATATAATTTCTCCACTGCGTTTACTATGTCATCGAAATTGCTGATGATATTACCCTGCTTATGTTTCAAGGCACACATCTGGCCTTGTCCTATGCCAACTTTTCTTCTCACTTGTTTCATGGTGCGTCCTTATTTTACGGCTTCCTGAATCTTTTCCACGTTATAATTTGGAATATCCCTTAATTTCTTCTTGGTGATCAGTTTTTGACAGTTCAGCGATTTCTCTGAGATCTGTCGAGTTTGCCACTTTCACGTTTTGTCGTTTCTTTATTAAATCCTTTATTACTTGGGAGAGCTTACCTACTGGTTGCCTTGGTGCCTTACCTCTCACTTCAACTGCTGCCTCTGAGATCAGTCTAGTCACGGTTGCATGCATTACCTCTATGTTGTCTTCATCTTCCTGTTCTAAGGCTGCATAGTCGGTTGCGAGCACCAGCCTGAATTGGTCTGCGTTTACCCTGTGGGAACGCTGACGTGAATAGTGGATAGGAGCCAACCATGGACAGACGCGCGAGCAGTGGTGCGAGGAACATGTTGCGCAGTATTTCACTCTTTAACTGAAACAAAACGATTACCCTGATAATTTTTGTATTTGTATTTTACACATCAGATGCATTCATATCACCTAAATTGGTTTCTCCAAGTTGTTTTGTTAATATTACCTCCCCCTGGTTGTAACAGCTTTTCACTTTCACCTTTTCAGTTAGTCTGACTGCTCGCTCGCATTGTAATCTGGTTATTGCAACATCTGCCTTTTTTTCTCTTACTTTGCGTTTCTTGTTTTCAAATATTAATTTTCTGTAGCATACCCACTGCCGCCCTATTCTTGGCCTATCCCCCTTAGTGGGTGCGAGCCATGACCGAGGTTCATCATCATCATCATCACGCGAGCTGCGGCCGGGTGCCCTTGGACGCGGCCGGCCTGGACTGGAGCTGCTGCCATGAACTGCGGGGACGAGGCGTTTTGCCACATTGCCGCCCGTAACGTGGGGCCCCGGCTGCGTTCCGAGACGGACCATGGTCGTGGGGAAGGCTGGAGGTACCCGTTCCACAGCTAGTAGCAACTTCAACCGGGCCATGGCGCGTGACCATTTCCGCGGTGCGAGCTGCACCTCTGGCGTTCGATGACGTCTGATTCCGCCGGTTCCTCCTCCGTCGCAGTCATCGAGCCTGGCGTGGGTCCTGGTGGTGGCGTGGCTTCTACACGCTGCTGCAGCTCCCGGCGCCGCCGTTCGAGAAGGGCATCGCCAGCGCAAGTGACATCATGCGCGCGATCGCGCCAACACCACCTCAAGAGCGGCTCCATCCCTCGGTGCGTGGTTCTTTGGTTCTCTGCTGCGGTTCTCTGCTACGTGTTTCGACACGAAGTGTGTCGCGTCCTGTAGGACTGTACGTCTCCGAAAAGGCGTCTCGAGAGACGAAGAAATCTTTGGCACTTCTTGAGTGCGCAAGCGAGCACCCACTGGAGGATGAACGTCCACAAGAGCAACCACCAAAGCATGTCGCCGGAGTTTCCCGCAATGTTCCGAGCGAAACTGCATGACGCTGCGATTTGCGATGCAGTGGACTGCGGCGAGTATCAGCGTGCCAATTTCGCGATGAATCTTTATTATTTTTCTTGAGTGCATTTGTGCCAATTGCTTGCATTATTCCGCGAGTTTGCTTCAATTGCTATGCCTTGTCTGAGATACACGCTACAGCAACTGCAAACACAACTCATTTGTCGCCAACTACTACTACTTTTGCACAACTCTGACTTGACATGTGCTTTTTCATAGCATCATTGCCTCCAAATACTCATTTGAGAAATAGTAGTCCAGCAGTAGGGAGCGATTTATGTCAATTTGTTTGGTACATACCGCACATGAGTCAGGGTAATCAAAATGTGCCATCAATTCAATATCTATGCAAATGTTGAGTGCGAATGGAGATATCTGAGCTTTCCTTAGCAATGTGATATTCGGTACATACTGTTACATGAGTACAGATGAAAACAATTTGTCCTGTGGTCTTTAGAAGATGCATTGTGCTTTGTCAATGCTTGCTATTGAAGAAAATGTGGTCACTATTGAAGAAAATCTAGTTACTACACGAACAATATATGTTGGTTGATTTCAGCTAGTGCAACACAGTTTCCTCAAAGAAGCACAACAAATGTTGAAGATGCTATTTAATCATGGCTCAGACATGCACCGGAAAGGGCATCAGGCACCCTCAAACGCAAGAAGCCTGCTACGTCTGCTGAGGACTCAAATGAAGGTACGTTTTTGAATGGAACAATTATTGCAATTGTCTTCATCTGCTTCTCAAAAGAGTAAAAGAGCAACGTTCAACTCTGAGCATTTTGTTCCACGGTTCAAGTCCTTCAGTGCCTTTAATTTAAAATAATCTCTTAATTGTTCTTTGGACATGTTTTATTCAGTGGGAAGTGGGGACAGTTCAAAGTACAGGTGATAGCTGGTGTGGACCTCCTGCCCGGCCTGCAGCCTTGTTCGCACAATTCTCTTTGCCTTGGTCAGGTGATAGTGTATGTATGTCTTGCTGGGGACAATTTTAATATCTACTATATATAGGGTGTGGAATAAGGTGGGGGTATACATGGAAGATTGGGTGGGGTGTGTGCCGAGTAATCAGCAGCATTGGCAGTATGGACTTGAATACAGTGTACTATCGACCAAAAATGTTTACGCACCAAGAGATCTGACAAAAAACTGATATCTCGGCAGCCTCAAAGCGCAGCTTCGTACTCCCATTTCCAGCTTCTACTTGTGTCTGCGAACAACATTGTGATGTACGGTTTTACTGGTTTTAAGGGCTGCTCGGATAATTAGTGTTTTCTGAAATCCCGTTGTCTGTAAAATCTTTTGGTCGATAGTACATTGATGCACCTTGCAGGTGGGACTTGCATTGTAATTATGTGTATCTCTTCACAGGCTTCCATTGCCTTGTGAACCTTTTGGAGTTCTTAATGGCCATGAATGAGTCTATGCTTTTAGGTGCTAACTCATAGGAGCAGATGCAACACGACCAAAAGCATAGGAATAACATGTGATAGGTGTAGTTGTTTTACTCAGTGTGGTATGCTGGCATCTAGTAAAAATTGATTCCTTTCTTGCCTTTCCATCAGATGCTGAATGAGTACCCTCCTTGCCCGCTGCACTCCAATCTCATGCCAGTGCCATGGCATTCTTGTGCCCGATTACAGCAGCTACCAAGTAGCTAAATAGTACCTTCACAGCAGCATTGTTACTTTTTCTCTTCTTATTTTAGCATTGTTATTTTCCAATTCTGTTCTACTGATGCCGTTACTGTAACATCTAAAACGCAGTGTAAAACTCAACCATTTATGATTTTTTTAAATAAAAGATTGTCTTTGCTAGGTATAAAGAGATGAACTACCAAAATTTTTCAAGTAATATATTTTGTAAATGTAAGGGTTACATAAATTTCATGTCTAAAATTTGTGCAAACTGTTTTTTTTTCTGGATTCAAGTTTTCTTTAGAGCGAGTGTAAAATTTCAGTTGCAAACAAATTTAAGACAGTATGCTTTAGGGGCAGCTCTAAGTAGTTTCATGTTTTCGTAAGCTACCATTTTTGTGTAATGTACCAAACATAATAATTGGCCATTTTTACTTTTGCGTTGCGTTAAGGGAAGAAAAACATTTTTTTATGCAACCGTTTTTCACTGAAAGCAGAGTGTCTATAACAAAAATGTATGCCTTACAACAATGCACAAAACACCCAAATTTTGGCTGTGTTTTTTCTAACACCTAGATTTGCGCCATTCAATAATGTTTAAGCTGCGCTCATATGCTGAAAAATCTTCTTTTACCTAAAATATTGCAGGATTGCATTCCATTTCTTTAGACCTAGTAAAAACGGAATGTTTTCAAAAGAAATGTAAAGTTCCCATCTCTTCCGAATGGTTAGTTGCTGTGGATTGACCCTAATCATCTAGCATTGCTGCACTTTTGCTGTTTACGTAGTTAATTTATCGATGTTACTTGTGAGTCATTATTCTGTCCGTTCTTTGCTATGTAACCAGCTCAACTTTATTGCTATCACTCGGCAGATAACTTTAGTGCATATGTGTCGTAAGTTCTTGTGATTACTGGTTCTTGCCACCGCACATGACTGTTTTTTTTCTGCTTCAGAGTTCTAGTCAGAGTTAAACCGGGGTTCTGATTTGTATGCTTTCTTTGTCTTGTGTTAAGCAACGTGTCCAGTCAGTGCTCATTATCCAGGAAAGACGTTTATGTTGTTGATACCGATTTATTTGTTGCTAGACGCTACAAATTCAGGTATGAATTTATTTCTCTTTTTTATATAGGCTAAGCAATGTGTCTGATCAATGCTCATTATCCAGGAGGCGTTTTCATGTGCTTGATAACATTTATTTCTTTGGGCTTTCAGCTTCATTATTCACCTACGGCAGGTTCTGAGCTGTTGCAGTTCTATTCAGAACAGGTGACATTGTTCATGCTAGAAATGTCTTATCATTTTGTAATGTTCAAATTAAAATACTAATTTGTATGTTTCTCTTTTTTCTGTATTAAGAAACACAATGTGCCTAGTCGGTTCTCATTATTCTGGAAACACTCACGTTTTTGATAGTAGCATAATTTCTTGGAGCATTTAGCTGTGTTTTTTTTTTCCTGTGACAAGGTCTAGTCACAACAGATGGCGATTGTGTATGCTACAAATTGAGGTACGAATTTGTGTCTCTTTTTTATATGTGTTATATGCGTTTATATGTGATCAATGCTCACTATCCAGGAAGCATGTTCATGTTCGGTATGAGATTCACTTATGTTGGCTTTCCACTTAATTTTTCATTATGGCAGGTTCTGATCAGTAGCAGTTCTAGTCAACAGGTGATTTTGTTGTCAACAGGTGATTTTGATTGACAAATTAGGATACTAATTTGTACGTTTGTTTCCCTTTTTTCTATGTGTTAAGTGAAGCAATGTGTCCACTCAGTGCTTATTATTTAGAAAATACTTTGTTTCTTGATAAGAGGTTCAGTTCTGGGAGTTCTTAGGTTCGTCTTTCACTTGGAAGCTCATTATTCAAAAAGCACATTCATTCTCTCCATATAGATTTAATCCTCAGGTTATTCAGCCTGCTTAAGTCTTACTCTTTTATTCTTTCTTCTTATTGATGTTCAGTAGTTCGCTCAGCAGTTTTTCAACACACATTTTACTCATGTTGATTAGTGCGCTTAGTGGTGGTTGCCTTTAAGCATTTCTAAAATTGAGGCTTGATGATCCCGTCTGCTTTTTTAGTTACTTGCATTGCAATTTTTGTGTTGCTGTTGGACATTTTCAGTTGTGTTTTGAAGAGTACTAACACTATTGTGATGTGGTGTCTCAGTTGAGTAAGTACACATTTAATTGCGTTTGCCTTGTATTCTCAGCCTGAAAAGAGTTCGGTGCTGTATTGTAGTTTTCTTCTTAGTAATTTCGTTTGCAAATTCCATGTTGACGTCAGCTTTTATGTAAAAAATGACGTGGTGACCTAATAAGTAGCATGGCCAGTTGTGTTCTTGGAGCTGTACCTTTTTATTTTTTTTTCATAACGTTTCTGTAATGACAGCTTGAACCAGCATTTTTAGTCATTTTATATAGGTTTTGTAACAATATTGGCAAACTATTTTGCACTGATGTTAGTCCACACTGATCAAATATTTTAATGTTGTGTTGCAATAAAATATTTTAACAAAATATGTCTTGTTGATTATGCATTGAGCTTTGTTAATGTGCAGGACATATTAACAAAGCTCTTGCCGTGGTTTGTGAAGTACTATGATTTTAGGGTATGCATGGTGTTTTTGCATGGCTGGCTCAGTGGCTGTTATTCTATCACGTAAAGTTTCAGTTTTCCCGAAATACACAAGCACCCAGATATGGTTAGTTTATTTATTTTGTACTGCCTTGTATACTTTCGCAAAAGTTCTCTTCCCAGTTCAGTGCACTAGACTTGGCCCTTTGCTAAGCCATGTGGTACAGTTCATGTTGTGGGCCCTGCTGATGAAGCACGGCAGGCTGATGACAAGCCTTGCGTTTCAGTTCTGCGTACACAGGGTAATAAAGCCCCACTGCTCGCATTAGTGTGACTTCTTTCTGTACTTTAGCCAAGGAGATTTATAAATTGCAGGTATAGCGTGCACAAAGATTCACTAAGGATTTAAAAGGAATGTCCCTGTGGAAATTATGTTTCCAAACTCCAGTGGACATCCTGCAATTGAAAATATATTCATTCGGACATACACTGGTCATCTTGCTTTATAATGTTCCCATTTAAACATCCAGTGGACATCCTGCACTTTACAGTGTCCTAAAGGTATACTATTTAGGAAATCCACTGGACGTTTCGTATAGGAAAAGCTTATTTTCAAATATCCTGTCGGCATCGGAATATCCGATTTTGGTGTACGATGGACGTTTTTTGGATGTGCTTTTTCTTTGCGTCGGACGATCCTACGGACATCCGTAGTACATCAGTGGGACTTCTGGGGATACCCGACAGACGTCAAAATATCCGTAGTTGGTTGTCCTTTGAACTTTCGCTGGAGATCCGTGGTCGAATGGGTAAGGTCTAAAGCCCGACTACAAGAAGTAAGAGGCCATCAGCAATGCGCCAGAGCCACCTAATATGAAGGAGCTTCAAAGCTACCTTGGGCTGCTTAATTTGTACAGACGGTTTTTGTCAAACATCTCAACAAGTCTGCGTCCCTTGCATCAGCTGCTTCTTGAAGGGGAAAAGTGGAGCGGGGGGAAAGAGCAACAGAAAGCATTCATCACAAGTAAAAGGCTCTTATCAAATGCACCTGTCCTGGTCCACGACTGTTCTGAGAAACCACTTTTGCTCAGTTGCGATGCGTCACCGTATGGAGTTGGTGCAGTCTTTGCACAGACCGAAGCAGATGGAACGGAAAATCCTGTAGCTTTTGCTTCACGTACTATGCTTGCTGCTGAGCGGAACTATAGTCAGACTGACAAGGAAGGTCTTGCTTTGGTTTTTGTGTCCTCAAATTTCATCGGCACCTGTGGGGAAGGCAATTCACTGCTGTAACAGACCACCAGCCATTGCTCGGACATTTTGGTTCAAGTCGAGGTGTGCCAAGCCAGGCATCACCGTGAGTCTTAACACTATCAAGTTATCAATTCAAGCTCGTCTACAAGCTAGGCAGTATGCTAGGCCATGCTGATGGACTCAGCAGGCTACCTCTTCCTGCAACTAAGGTTCATGACTACGCCTGCCAATGTCTTCATGTTAGAACAAGCGTGCCCTGATGTGTCACCTGCAGTCGTTAGAAGTGCCACGGCAAGGGATCCCATGCTGTCACAAGTGGCTTAGGCTGTCCTGACCGGGAGTCCTATTCCAGAAGGTGGAGACTGGGGCCCTTATACTACGAGGACCAATGAACTTAGTCTGCATGACGGATGCCTCTTGTGAGGAGTCCGTGTCATCGTTCCCAAATCCCTGCGATCTCAAGTACTTAAGCTTTTCCACGCTGGCCACCATGGAATTGAGAAATCAAAGATGATCACTAGGTCCCATGTGTGGTGGCCGGGAATAGACAATGACATGACGAATCAGGTGCGGAGCTGCCCTGTTTGCCAAGCGCACCAGAAGTCTGCACGGAGAATACCATTTATGCCATGGCCATTTCCTGACAAGCCCTGGTCCAGGATCCATGTTGATTTTGCAGGTTCATTCATGGGACATTACTTCCTCGTGATGGTGGATGCTTTTTACAAGTGGGTAGAAGTTCACCGTCTTCCGTCACCATCTGCAGAGGCCACGATCTCTGTGTTCAGGACTGTCTTTTATCAACCTGGTCTGCTAGACATCATTGTTTCCGACAATGGGCCAGAATTCACCTGAGCCAGCACGCTGACTTCCTGAACAGGAATGGCATCCGCCGCATGATGGTGTCTCCATATCACCCTGCTTCTAACGGGGCTGCACAGTGGGTAGTACATGCTATCAAAGATAAACTGAAGAAAAGCACACCGGGTGAATACAGGACACAAGTGGCCAGGGTGCTCTTCCACTACCACTCAGCGCCTCAGGATGTAAGAGGCCGTGCGCCGTGCGAGTTGCTCATGGGAGGAAGAATCAAGACGCCCTTGGATGTCATGCGCCCAAGTCTTCGATAGTCTGTTCAATTGAAGCAGATAAATAAAAAAACTGCATGCGGACAAGGGTTGCCGCATTGCGCCAATAATTGACCCGGGTGCCCCAGTGTTCACCAGGAACTTTCGATCAGGTCCTCCATGAGTACCTGCTTCTGTTAGCAGTCCTACGAGCTGCGCCTCATCTGAGGTTGTATTACAAGATCGAACTGTGTGGCACCGACATTGGGACCACATTTGCTCCATCCTCGTACAGCCGCGACCTCCTACAAAAACTGTGCCTCTAGATCAGTCAGCTGAGCAACAAGCAACAGCGCCTGTGGAGCCTGCAGGAGCTGCTCTGCTGCTGAGTCAGAACAGCCACCAAGTCAGCTCCACAACAGAACTGAGCTGCCAGCAGGAGTCTTCCCATCGGGAGCAAGCCCTGTCACACTGTGAAAAGTGCCCGGACAAGACGCCCTGAGAACCAGTGTTCTCCATGACAAGAACTAAATGGGGAGGAGTGAGACAATTGATAGTGTTGTGCTGCACTAGCTGTAGCGCCACCGGCTACTAGCGCCACCAACTGCTGCGAGCAGAAGGCGGAATGACGAGAGCAGGGCTGGGGAGTTTGGGGATGAAGCAATAAAGCACTAGTATTCGTGTTCGGTGTGAGCTCGGGTGTTGGCGCCACTTCTTCTGTCTACATGTGACAAACTTCTGTCTGCATGTGACTTCTTCTGTCTACATGTGACAGGTCTAGGGCCTTTTGTTCCTGCAAGACCGCCACTCCGAAGCTGCACCACCTGGTCCGCTCAATCTTCACGATGTGTCCGTCATGGAAGCCAGTGAGGTTTAGCGCCTGCGTGTTCCTGGAAGACCTCAGTGACTCGGCCTTGACGGCTCCGCCGATCCTCGTTCGGTGCATTAGTCTCCAAGGTTCGCCCGCCGGTAGGAGTGTCATGCCGTCTCTGTCAGCCACCGTGGGCCAGTTCCGTCAACGCCTTCGCAGCGCAGCTGTGGGAAAAGCGCTGGCCATTCCAGGAAGGAATGGCGCTAGCGAATGCTTGCACCCGTTGTGCCGACGACTAACTACACTCGTCGCCTCTCCTCGTTTTGTGCCTTGCGGTGTGCTTGCTGTGACGACGTGACGGTGTGAGTGTGTTATTTTGCAACGCGGAGCAGCGGTGTATGTGTGTCTTTCGTTGTTGTGTTTTATTTGTTGTGATCGTGGCCGTGCTCAGCGAGCGCGTAGCGTCGTCGCCCATGGTGGCTCGGCATCTCTCGTCGTCCGTGCCGCTGGGTTCGAATGCCGTGTTGCTAGCCAGTGCCGTCTACGCCCTCGCAGAGGGAGGGGCAGTGTGGGAATGCTGACGTGAATAGTGTATAGGAGCCAACCGTGCACAAAGAAGAATACGGACGCGCGAGCAGTGGTGCGAGGAACGCGTGAGCTGCGGCTGGGTGCTCTTGGGCGCGGCCAGCCGGGACTGAAGCTGTGGCCGTGGACCGCGGGACCGAGCCGTTTTCCCACAACCCTTACTGCGTCTAGGTTGGCCTGTTTCTTCTTGACCAATTTTACTCTTTCGCTCTAGAAATTGACAGAAATCCTAGACCTCACTAACCTATGGTCACTGCACTTTACCCGACCGAACACTTCTACATCCTGCACTATGCTAGGGTAGGCAGAGAGTATGAAATCTATTTCATTCCTTGTTTCTCAATTAGGGCATTTACAGGTCCACTTCCTGTTGCTGCGCTTCCTGAAGAAGGTATTCATGATTCGGAGCCTATTCCTTTCCGTGAATTCTACCAACATCTCTCCTCTAGAGTTCCGTAGTGGTCTATTGCATGCTCGCCAACCTGCTTTATCCCCAATTTTGCATTGAAGTCCCCCATGACTAGAGTATACTGAGTTTAAGATATCGATTTTAAGATACCGAGTTTAAGATAAGAAAACTTAAGATACCGATTAGCAATTAGCTGCTTTGTTTTCAGAATTTATAACGTTTCGTTTAGGTTTGCGAGCTTATCTTCTTAGAATGCGACATTCTCTCAATCAGAGCAGTACAGCCGCCGTGGCTGCTGCGAGGCTTAGCCGTTACGCTGTTGAGCACGAAGTTGCGGAATGAAAGCCCTGCCGTGGCGTCCGCATTTCGATGGGAGCAACATGAAGGAATGCCCGAGTGCCGTGTATTTGGTTGTTAAAGAACACCTGGAGGCCGAAATTGATCGGGAGTCACCCCCGATGATGTGCTCCTTTATCAGATCGAGGTTCTGGCAGGTAAAACTCCATAATTTATTCTTTAATAAAATGATTGTATGAGGGCGGAAATAAGTTGAGACTGCAGAGTGCTATGCCCGTGATCCCAACAGCTTGCGGCAATGACAGTGCAGGGTATGAGATATGGGGGAGATCTGCGGAATCAATCGCGTACATCAAGGCAGCGCTGGAATATAGTAGTTGCGGCCAAAACATTGTGAAAACTTTAAGAAATTATCACTGTTCTCGTATACGTAGCCGGCTATGCAACCTACGCAACTTTAAAATGATTTACCTGTACCAAATGCAGGTTGTGATACAGTGTTGTGATACTAGGCCGGCAACGACACGACCGATGACTTGGCTCGTGGCAGTGCGACGAGAATATGTGCCAAATTTAAACGACGCCTACAAATCCAACCTACCGACTGTCATTACGCCGGTCTCAATGCGATCGTCTGCTAAATCATCGCGCTGTATCATGATTGCCGCAACGCTTGTGCGTGTCGTATGTATATTTTGATGTGACAGAAATGAATGGAAACACTCTTTCGAAGTCCGAAGTGTGCATAATCAGCCCTTGCCTCCCACCGAAGTTGTTTCCATTCAGCGTAGGCCTTGCGCGTCCGTCGAGTCCGAAACCGGTGAGTGAACGAGCGCAGCTGAAGAGCTCTGTAAAAGGAAAATAATTTTCCGGTCCGTTTGTGCTGCAGTGATTCGGCATATGGCACTCAATGTGGTGTGTTGCATGGTGAGCATGTGAAATGGCGTGGGGTGAACCACTGCATGTTTCGTGTGCGATTATTGTGGTTTCAGGTGGCTCAAGTTTCACGGCCGACTTTCGAAAGCGAAAGACACTTGTAGCCGAACATGGGGAAGTGCCTCTTCAGACATGCCGCCTGTTTCAGCTGGCAGTGCGCTCTTCGATTCGCCATGTGAAATCCAGTTTAGTACAAGTTCACAGTAGCCACTTCTTATATTCACTCACGTCACTCACACTTATATATGACTCTTCACTCTCTCATTGTTTACTCACTCTTAGTTCACTCACTTATATTTGTGCAGGCGTCGTATTGGCTAGCTGGTGATAAATCGCCGTCGCAGCACTCAAGAACACTGACGCACACAATGAAAGAAACACGACGCAGAGCGATCATGTTTCAGTCTGTGTGTCCTTACACATGATCGCTGCAAATGATTTGTTTGCGATATGTGCCCTGTGTGCAATGCCTAGGAGTACCTGCATCACACAAGATATATGCCTGCAGCTGCGTATACCAGATTTGCTTCGATGCCTGCGTGAGCAGCAGCGCATACTGAGTCAATGAAACTGTAGTTGACCTTTCATCTCTTTTTTCGTTTATTGAAAGAGTGGAAGGTGTGAGTGCATGTGCGGGGGAGAAGAAAAGTTGTCATCAGCGCTTTGAATGTGCAGTAAGTACGCCTAAATGGTTCAAATATATTAAGCTTCCACTAAAGCATTTCGTTAGGAAAAACATGAACTCAAAACAAAATTCTTAATGTATTTTCACAAAAGGCGTTTAATTAACGAATGAACCCTTCCACTGGTGCCTCAACACGTTCCACAATGACGGCAACCAACGCTTTAGCAGGCTGCGCCACAGATGCAATGCGTATGCGCCACTTTTTAACGAACGCCTTTCACGCCAACACTTTAACGAGTTGGGCCATTAATGCATTGGGTATGCGCGCTCTTCACTGAACCTATCGCCAACTTGGATCACTGAGTATGTGCCACTGAGTGTGCTGGAAGCGACAAAGCTATTTTCAGCGTTTGCAGGAACGACCGCGCAATGCTTCTCGCCTCGGAGGTCACGCACGGACTTCTGGACACTACTACTAGATGGCGCAGTGTCCCAAGAAAGAAGCGCGAGAAAGGAGCCTGGTTGCCGCAAGACGCGTTTCTCAGCGTGCGCACACACTGACGCCGCCATGAATTTCAGAGGCCACGCGCAGGCTTCGCAGTGGCGACGTTAGATGACGCCGAGGGTTAATAGGGAAGCGCCAAACAGGAGTCCCGGTGCAGTACACGCCTCATACATAACTCGTTTGGCCTTACATAGCGTCGTTATATGGATTCAGTTCTAACGCATTACCGTCGACAGTCATCGTGAAATGTGTTTTGTCTATATTTTTATGCCAAGGCAATTTTCCTCAATAACTCCTAGCATATGAGTTCAGAAAACACGTAAATAAGAACTCCATTCGCTTAAGGCCAATAACAGCTTAATTACAAAATATAGTTTTACAAACCATACACAAACCCTCTGTGGTTTTATTGCGATGAAACAACATTACATTTCATGGTGAAATTGGTTAAAACAATGAAAATATGAGCTTCTGGAGGTGAACCGTTTGACATCAGCAGACATGGCGCACCTTCGGAAAACTATTCAAGTCATAGGTGCTTTTTTATTTATTATAATAGAAATTCATGGTTTTTGCTGTAAAAATACGAGAGACATTGATTACGATGATTCTTGCGTAGCTCTAGAGCATCTCAAAATTCGTTTCTTGATTTTGGATCCCTTTATATTGCATTTATTTACGTACTATCTGCAAATAACTGACAATCATACGAAACATGTGGATCTGCTGAGCCTCTAGCCGTGCCTGTTATGAGTGGTATTTTCTGGGAAATCATGCCCAGGCATCTCGAACTGAATCAACGTGTCTGACGCTTCAATGTACAATTATGCTAATGGCAATTATTTTATCAAACAGCGTCAATACGACACAATGGCTATTCATGTTCTTCGAATGTATCACCGATGTGGCATGGTTACGTCAATGTTCGCAGGGAAACTGCTCCCCCCCCCCCTATAAAAAAAAGAGCAATGCTTTTTTTTTATTTTGAATACCTGCAGTGTGTTACTTTCGTCACGGGTTTCTTTCGGATAACCGCTCGTAAAGTCTTCGTCGGGACAATCTGAATGACGGCGAAAGGTAACCTATTTTTCATTATTTTTGTTTATTTTTCATTAGGTTGCACCCGTCACTATAAATTGAATAGTAATGCGTGTAATCTTATATATTGATAAATTATGTATACTAAGAAACGCGTACTATGCGCGGATGCATATGCTCTGTCGGAAAATAACGGAGTCTCCCGAACTAAGCTCAATGTGTACGCAATTGATTGCACATGAGGACACACAACTCATTACAAGCCCAAAGTCATCCCATAAGGAGACCTATTGATGCAGCGCGAAACGTAACTTGGATACAAGAAGGCACAAGTAAAAGTACAACACACAGCGCTACTACCAACAACAATGTTTATTCTCAAAACCAGACTGCTTAAATACCACATGCGTCACAGCAGACATACATCACGCGGAAGCACTGAGAACCATGCGCGATTGAATTCACACTATCAAACTATATTTAATGACCCGCGAAACCCTACCAGAACAACCTGTCACCGCTTACGCAGGAAATCTAACTCCTTAAGAGACAGCGCTATCGAAGGCTTGCTAATGCGCAATTCACCAAGTGCGTCGATAAGCTCTGCCTCAACAATCAGCCTGGTGATCTCTTCTTTATATCGACCAACAATAATAGTCTTGTCAAATAAAGCATGACAACCATGTGCCTGGGTATGGAGAGCGAGAAACATCAGGCGGCAGTTTTTTGTTTTGTTTTTGTGCTCTCTTAACCGCTCATTTACGCACCTACTGGTTTGACCGACGTATTGTTTCCCACAAGAGAAAGCAATGCGATACACTACAAATGCCTTGCAATCTACCAACTTTTTACTAGGCCCTTTTGTGCACTGTACTTTTTCTGTCCCGGAAGGATTCGTCTTCGCACAGAGCCCTCCAAGCTTATTGGGTACTGAAAAAAACCTCCTAATGATATCGCGGAGCGCCACCTTCTTGAGATTATGTGAAAGTTTGTAAATGTAAGGAATTGTGGCTGTGCTTCTCATTCCTGCGCTCGGGCGGTGCTCAGTGTTAGTGTGACCTGAACTTCCGCGAATTCTTTTGAGCTGCTTTTCTGCTACCGACACCAAAACATGATCTGTATAACCAGCTTCCTTCACGCACCTAGTTTGATTCTGGAAGCTATGCTTCATTAGGTGAGCGCAAGATTTTTTTATTGCGTTGCTGAGGCTCATTGTCGCAATGCCTCACTTGGTTAGTTTCGAGTGGTTAGAATGGAATGGGAGTAAAGCTTCGTTAGCCCGTGGATCATAGCACCAGCAAAGCTGGTTGTCGGAACAGCTGGTTGTTAAGCAACCTTTTTCAGCCAAACTCGATAGGAGCCCATCACACCGTCTTGGAGGAACGAATGTACAAAAAAGTTTTTAGATTTGTTGACGATTTTATTATTTTTATTGACAGCTCCTGGGAAAGTTTTCAAAACGAGAGTGAGAAAGTGTTGAATTTGTTCCGCGATGGTCTTCATCCTCTTCAGGTGGCCAGTGCGCAGACCAACCAAGCTACTTTCATTAGAAGCAGTGATGAACAAGATACAGGGCTCCTTCGATAACTAGCGATGAAGTTAGAAGGGCCTTGCAAGACATGACCAGGGGAAAAGCTGCCAGAGAAGATGGAATAACAGTCGATTTAATAAAAGATGGAGCAGATATCATGCTTGAAAGGCTTGCGGCCCTTTACACGCAATGCCTCATTGCTTCAAGTGTACCAGAGAGCTGGAAGAAAGCCAACATTATATTATTCCATTAGAAGGGAGACGTTAAAGAATTGAAGAAATATAGACCCATTAGCTTGCTTTCAGTACTGTGCAAATTATTCACCAAGGTAATTTCAAATCAAATCGAATCAGGGCAACACTTGACTTCAATTAACCAAGAGAACAGACTGGCTTCAGGAAGGGATAATCTAGGATGGATCATATCCATGTCATCAATCAGGTAATCGAGAAATCTGTGGAGTACAATCAACCTCTCCAAATGGCTTTCATAGATTATGAAAAGACATTTTAATCAGTATAAATACACGTAGTCCTAGAGGCATTGCCTAATCAAGGAGTACAGGAGGCATACGTGAATATCTTGGGAAATATCTACAACGATTGCACAGCAACCTTGGTTCTCCACAAGAAAAGTAGAAAGATAACTATCAAGAAAGGGGTCAGGAAAGGAAACACAATCTCTCCAATGCTATTCATTGCATGTTTAGAAGAACTAATCAAGCTCTTAGACTGGGAAGGCTTAGGAGTGAGGATCAACGGCGAATATCTCAGCAACCTTCGGTTTGCAGATGGCACTGTCCTATTCAGCAACAATGGGGACGAATTACAACAAATGATTGAGCACCTTAACCGAAAAAGTGTAAGAGTGGGGTTGAAGATTATTATGAAGAAGACAAAGATAATGTTCAATAGCCTGGCAAGGGAAGAAGAATTCAGGATCGCCAGCCAGCCTCTAGAGTCTGTAAGGGAGTACGTTTATCTAGGTCAATTACTCACAGGGGACTCTTATCATGAGAAGGAAATTTACAGAAGAATAAAACTGGGTTGGAGTGCATACACCAGGCATTGCCAAATCCTGAATGGGAGCTTACCACTGTCGTTGAAGTGAATAGTGTACAATCATTGCATTCTACCGGTGCTGACATAAGGGGCAGGAACTTGGAGGTCAACAACGAATCTTGCGAACAAGTTAAGGACCGCACAAAGCGCGATGGAACGAAAAATGTTAGGCCTAACTTTAAGAGACAGGAATACAGTGGTGTAGATCAGAGAGCAAAGGGGGATATCCGATATTCTAGTTGGCATTAAGAGGAAAAAATTGAGCTGGGCAGGCCATGTAACGCGTAGGATGGATAACAGGTGGACCATTAGAGTAACAGAATGGATACTGGGGTGTGTCAAGTGCGCGACGCGGTGCGGTGGTTGGAGCTAAACAAGTAGCAGATGACAAGGAGTGCGCGTGCCAAGGCTTTGTGCTGGGTTGAAAGACGACAACGTCGAAGACCGTTTGGCGCGTGAATACGCGGTGCAAGAAAAAAAAAGCTAACGAAATAAATTACGCCATCTTCCCGTAGGGGAACCCTGAGTAGTATGCGAAGCAGCCATGGGGTCGACTAAAGGTAGTTTTATCAGCTGTACAAACTTGGACACGCAGCACCAGCAACGGGCAGAACTGTTGTCGACGCCGTCGGCGTTTTTCCCGCGTTCGCACCGAACGCGCGCGGCGTTGGTGACTGTTGCCGGTGCCTCTGGGGCGCCTACCATCGCGTCTCTAACCTAAGCTGCTTCGCATTATTGCACGCGGAGCCGCAGGTGTTGCCATTCGTTGCGCAATCCGGAGAGGAAAGGAGCGTCGGAGAGGAGAGGAGGAATGCCGCGAGGAGAGGAGAGGAGGGGGAGGAGGATGCGCATGCGCAGTACGGGTGTGGACGCACGGCGGTTGGATTGATAGAGGGAGGTAGGGAGGGAGGGGGTGACATAGCCCCGAGCATAAGATGCTTCGCATCTAAAAGGCATCCAATCGCGAGAGGCCACGGCGCTTCAACCAGCCAATGAACAAACGACGAATCGGCCAGAGCGGCAGAAAAGCGAGCCGCGGTGGCAGAAGAGGGGGAGAGTTCCAGAAGTGGCACCAGGAGAAGGTCGGCCACGGGACCGGGGGTTGAAGACGGGCCATCGGGTTCCGGACCCGAGCCACCAGGACTTCAGCCGACCGGGGACTCCTGCCAACCCATTCCTGGGCGTCGCCACTCCACGCGATCGTGAACCGCTGCCCGAGGCCGGCGAGCGTCTGCGCCCGTGGGCAGAACGTGAGCTGTTGGGCTACGGGCTCGAGTTTCACGACCAGCTGCCTGGCCAGAACGCCACCGCCGTCTAGTAGTAGTAGTATAAATTTTATTTAAAAAAAATTGAATCCAGGTCCAGTGGGTGGGTCCCTCAGTCCAGGGCCCCACTGGCGATAGCGGCACGCCGGGCTTGGTCTAGAAGGGCCAGTTGGTCCTTCCGCACCGTGCTGGCTAGCCACACCTCCCACTGCCTACTTTTGGAGTTTTGCCCCAAAAGGGGTGATTGGATTTCTTGTGGCCGATTCTGGCACGACCATGTGATATGGTGAAGAGATGGCCGCCCCCGCACCAAGGGCAAGTGTTGGGGTACCGGGTGGGGTGTATGTGGTGTAGTAGGAGTGGGTGTGGGTATGTACGTGTTTGTAGTCGGCGCCAGTCCCGCATTTGCGCTGAGTCCAAGGATGGGTCTGGAAAGCTATACCTTTGCCTTCCTCGTCTCTGTGCCTCCAAGATATCTTTTATTGTGATAGGAGATTCTACGAGAGTGCGTTCCGTCGCTCGGATGCTATATTCTCGAGCGAGGCGGTCCGCCCTCTCGTTACCCGTCACTCCGGCGTGCGCCGGCCACCACGCAATAGCGTGGTGTTCCGTAAGATTTCTTCCTAGGATTTTCATTGCGAGTTTGGGCAGGGCGCCTGTCATGAAAAGGCGACATGCCGACTGCGAGTCGGTTAGTATTAAAGCAGAACGTGCTCTATTTTCAGCGTCACGTATAGCCAGAGCCACCGCGGTAGCCTCTGCTGTGGCCACTGACTCTGTCCTGACTGTTGCGGAAATAGTAGTTTGAGCGTTTGTGGCTACCACAGTGAGAGTTTTGCTATCTTGTTTGCACGCGTCCGTGTAATAAACCTCCGGATTTCTACCGAACCTGCGTTCGAGTGTCCTGGCCCGTGCAAGGCGCCGTTGTCTGTGGTATTTCTCGCTCATGTTTTTAGGGACTGGGGACACAGAGATCTTAGCTCGTATGTCCGGTGGGAGGAGTTCTGTTTGGTCGTTGCAATGTGCCGGTCTGAGTGGATAACCTAATCGACGGAGAAGTGTTCGGCCTTGCTCCGTGGCATTGAGCCTTTCTCGTTGTGCGATCAGTGTTGCAGCCACGAGTTCCTCAAACGTGTTGCTAATACCCATTGCTTCAAAAAAGGTCGTGCTAGTGCTGATCGGTAGACCAAGCGCCGCCTTATAAGCTGTGCGTATCAGGGCGTTTATTTTAGTTTCCTCTGAGTTTGATACTTTTTGGAAAGGAAGGCCGAAGGTTACACGGCTTATGATAAATACCTGCACGAGCCTTATCGTCTCTTCTTCCTTGAAGCCTTTTCTGTTTCTTGCTACTCTGTTTATCATCCTAGACACACTGTTAACGGTTTCCCGGAGATTTGCAATCGTGTGCCCTACTGCTCCATTTTCCTGCATCCATAGTCCGAGTATACGAGCTTTAGATACCTCCTTTATTGTTTGACCTCCAAGAGCAAGCTTTATCGGAAGTATATCGTCTTTTCGTGTATAAGGCGCTCTTACTCGGATTATTTTGGACTTCTCCGGGGCGCAACTCATACCAGCTTTTGCCACATGTTCCTCTACAATGCTAATTGCCTTCTGGAGGGTTTCCTGACGTTCCCCTAAAGATCCCTTTGCGGTCCAGAGAGTTACGTCGTCCGCGTAAATCGCATGTCCTAAGTTTGGGATCCGTTGTAGTTTCACTGCTAACCCTTTCAACCCTATATTAAAGAGAAGCGGCGAAAGAATTGAACCTTGCGGCGTTCCTCTTTTGGGGGTCTGTAGAACGCCTGAGCGGGTGGATCCTAGCCCTATCGTGGCTGTGCGTTCGTCTAGAAAGGATTTTATGTATTCATAAGTCCGCTGTCCGCAGTGCATGTTCGATAATTCCGTTAAAGTGCTCTCGTGCGAGATGATATCGAAAGCTTTTTTGATATCTAATACCACTATGAATCTGTCTGCATTTCCTCTCTCTGGGTTTAATACTTCTTCTTTCAGCATTAGAAACACGTCCTGTACCGACATATGCTGTCTAAAGCCGAACATAGTTTCTGAGAAAAGGTTGCGGTTTTCTATGTACCTAGTGAGTCTGATCTGTATAACCTTTTCAAAAAGCTTACCCAGACATGAGGTAAGGGGTATGGGTCGGAGATTTTTTATGTCCCTCGGTTTCCCTGGTTTCGGTCTTAGAATTATCTCTGCATGCCTCCATGCCTGTGGGATTTGACCTCCTTCAGTCCATACATGTTTGTTAAAGAGATCTGTTAGCCCTGTCAAAGCATTGAGGCTAAGATTGCGAATCATGGCATTTGTTATTTTGTCCGATCCAGGCGCCGTATTTTTCTTGAAAGTTTGCGCTGCCGCGAAAATCTCTGCCACCGATATAGAGGCATCTAGCTCCTCATTGCTCCTTCTTGAATATGTGGGAGTATCATGATTTTGCGTGGAATTTGCTCCTATATATATGTCTTCCAGGGTGTCTAGGAGATGTGCGTCAGCGTCTCGAAATTCGCATTCAAGTAATCGAAGAGCTCGGTTCGTCGCTGTTTTTGTATTTGCAGGATCTATCATGCTTCTCAAAATGGCCCATGTCTTTTTTGTGTGTAGGGTTCCATGTAGAGATTCACAGAATTGGTGCCAATTATTGTTTTCTAGTGTTTGTGCATAAGCATTAGCCTCCTGTGTTATTTGTGCTATGCGTATTTTAAGCTTTCTATTCAATCTCTGTCTTTTCCATCGTCTCGTCAGGCTTCTGCGTGCTTCCCATAAATGTATGAGCGGATGTCTACCGCTGTTATATCCGATGTTGTAACGATCTCCCTCGTTGCTCTTCCGTGTGTTTCGCGTATTTGTTCCACCCAGGTTTCAATATCTTCTGTGAATATGAGCTGCTCTTGTTTATCTCGATATACAGTCCAGTCTGTAATGCAAGCCCTCCCTAGGGAGCGACGGATTTTTGGGGAATTGAGACCTATCGAGATAATGTTATGGTCACTGCCCAAATTTTCCTCCAAATTTGTCCACCGGGTCTCCCCTGGATGGCTCGAGAAAGCTAGATCTGGGGTTGTATCCGCCACTACACTGTTGCCTAAACGTGTGTAACAACCCGGTATTGTGATGAGTTCTAGCCCGTATCGATCTGTTGTCTCGACTAGTGATTTTCCCTTCACTGAGTCTTTGTTGTAACCCCAGGCGGAGTGTGGTGCATTGAAGTCACCAACCACTAGCAGCTTGTCTTTTCTCTCCATGTCTGATATTGCATAAATTATTAGGGTATCGAAGCATGGTGCTCGCTCTCTAGGAGCACTGTATATATTTACGATTACCGTCTTTGCTTTATTTCTTTTGCATGGCCGCACCATTATTATTTGATGCTGTGTGTCGTGCTGTGGCATATACGTGACGCTGAGGGCCAGGTCTTTTCTCGCAAAGGTGGCGACCCTAGGATAATCAGGATTGGAATATGTCTCGTATCCCTTTAGTTTTTGTGTGATTTGCCCGATTTCTTGTAGGCATATAACGTCGGGTAGGACTGGCGCTGACTGTATATATTGTGCAAGGGCAGCATGTTTGTTACGTAACGTACGGCAATTCCACTGCCATACTTCAATGTTTTCAGTGTTTCTATGTGTCGTGTCAGCCATGAATGGTACTGTCGCTATCCGTCGTCTCTATCACTTTAGGGCGACGGCTAGGAGCTCCTGTGCTATCATTAATGCGTTTTCGTGTGGTTACTTTGATGGCACTTAGCGAGTCGTCTACGTGTCTCTTAAGAGAATGCAATTCTGCGAACATTATCTGAACTTGATGTGCGATTGTTTCCAGCTGCTTGCCCATGGGCTCTTCTGGTGTTGGTGTGGGTTTAATAACCTGGGGGCGTTGTAGACGCTTCTTTTGTTTTGTTTGCGAGGTCATGTATTGTTTGCTTAAGGGCAGCCATCTCTTTCTTCAATTCTGCCAGACTGGCTTTTAGTGATCGATTTTCTTCTATGAGTTTCTGATCTGCTACCAATTTGTGATTGGTCTGATGTTGCGCAGTGGGAGCTGCAACTTGTGCCCGGCTTACCTTTGGTGCCGCCATTTGTGGTTGGCCAATGGTTTCCCTGGACTGAGGGTGTTGAGGTGTTGCGTTCTTCAGCTTGGACTTCACTGGTCCCCGCCCGGTTTCTTGACAGTGTACTTCCGGAAAATTTTCCTGGTCGCAGGGAATGGATCCTTCCGTAGTATACCCTTGCTCTTCTTCCTCCGACTCGAACCACCTGTGTTTACTCTTGAGCCTACGTTCCTTTGATGGCATCCGTGCTTGGCATCCTGACGATGGTTCTGGTCGGCGAACCTGTTTTAGACGCTTTCTGCAGCTTCGGTCCCCTGTTAGGTGGGCTTCACCACATGAGCAACACTTCGGGTTACATTCATGTCCGTCTGCGGGATCTTCCGTTCCACAAATACTACACACACACAGTTCCGGTTGTGGACATACATCAGTTCTGTGACCGACCCTTTGACATGTTTTGCAGACTTGCACTGTATTTCGATACGGATAGCAGGCCATTTCGCCTCCCTCGTAGTACACATATCTTGGTACTAGGTTTCCGAAATATACAATGACGGCTCTCTTAGGGTCCCCCAGCATTCGTGCGTGAGCGACTTCCACATTTAGCGTGCGCACTCTGATTTTCGATTTAAGGACGTCTGATGGCGTATGTGGGGTGAGTCCGTGGATTACCCCCCGAACTGCTCCGTCCGCCAGAGCTACATACGCTTTCACCGCATGGGGTTTTCCATTTATCTTGAGTGATGTAATCTGGCGCAATGTGTTTGCGACTCCCTTTTCTGGGGTTGAGACAATTACAATGTTCGATCCAGGCTTAATACGTCGCAGAAACTGCTCACCTTGGATCTTTTCATCGCAAGCCTCTATAATCGCACGGGCCATCACGGGAGTTGTAATTGCTCGAAGCGGGAGTCCTTGATGCGGTCTCACAATCACCTTGAAATCGTCCTTTGGTAAAGGTGGTAGTTTCTTCCCGTTGCGTCTCGGGCGAAATTTTGGCTTGTCTGCGTTCTTCGGAGAGTCGTTCTTCTGGTGCTCCTGCGCACGTTCTCTCCGTTGCATTTTTTTTCCCTGATGGACACAACCGTAGTCCATCCCTCTTGGGCGTCTTGAATGCGTTTGTCGGTCGTATTCTCACCGTTGTTGATGGTGGACGGTGCTGGGCTTATTCCTGTTTTGGTGGTCATCGCCTGATGCGGTCTGATGTCCGCAAAATCCATGCGCTCTTCTGGGTCGGAATCATGGCTGGTCGGGGCTCTCCCCACTGAGCCGCTTTTCGCACAACGCGCAGGAGTTTGAGACGCCATCTGCGTCGGCATCGTGGCGTTGGCGGAGTCGCAGCCGGCGTCGCGGCTGCCGCCGCTCGCTACTCACCGGTAGGCTTACGCAGGCTCACTTGTGGAGGTTGCAATCCCTTGGTCGTATTTCCGTGAAGAATGGTCCAAGGGCCAAAAAACTGGCCTCCATGTCTGCCGCTTGACTTCCCGGAACGGATGAGGTGCACTTTTCGTAGGTTAGAAGAACTGGACCACACGAAAAACATAGAAATTGCGGAGCGTGATGCGAGTGCGTCCACACTCCTCAACGCCACCCCCGCGTCTCCTCCACCGTCGTCTGCCCGTGCCGCCAAGCCACGGGCAGACGGCGGAGCTCCAAGCCAGAGCTGCCACGCTCTGGTCGCCCGGTCATTGATCCGACACCCCGACCATTGGTGAGATTGACGCCGCTTCTCTCGTCGTGTGACATCCGCTTTTCCGCGTCGAGACTGTTGTGCGGCTACACGCCCGCTTCCTGCCCGAACTTTCCTGTTATTACCGCCATACTAGCCCTAAGTGTGTTTGTTTCCATAATGTCTTTTTGAGTGTTTACTTTATGGTTCTTTATTCTCGTTTTTAGTTCGATTAAAAGTTTGTGTGTTTTCCAACAAACGGCTTTGTCCTTAATTGGGTTCCCGGAGGCTCCGCCTCAGTGAACCGTCAGAATCATTAAAGAAAAGAACCGGTCATCACAGATACCAAGAGAAGGGAAGCCTAGTCGAGGACGGCAGAAAACTAGGTGATGCGATGAAGGTAGGAAATTTGCAGGCGCAAATTGTAATCAGCTAGCGCAAGACATGAGTAATTGGAGATCGCAGGGAGAGTCATTCGTCCTGCAGTGGACATAAATACAGGCTGATGATGATGATAAATAGTGTTACTTGGAGAGCGCTGGGGCAAGTCGCAATGCTGCTGGGATCAAAAATGTGCAGCTAACGATCCCTACACCTGAGGCAGCACCGCTCATTGGTTACTTATAAGTAGGGTAGCGAGTTAAGGAATAAATCGAAAAAATAAATACAGGTACTGCAAATTTTTCTCCAGAATCGGGTTTATGACGAAACGATTACGTAAAAGGTCATTGACCCGAGAGGTAATCTAGTCTGAGATCTGCAATCATCGCCAGGCCTAAATGCACTCTGGGACATGCAGCCTGGCGAGTTCAATGTGAATAGCCAGTCCTGCCGCGAAAGCCAATTTTATTTTTTTTTACTTGGGGTTCACCTCACCATTGGCTTACCTGAAAACGAGTAGCGGAGGGGTACACAGTATGTTGAGGGCAGCCCTGCTCCTGGTCCTTTCAGTCTTCGCGCTGCGGGCACAGTGGTGTTTCGCTATCCACCGATTATGTGTCACCTTCAGGAGACATATTCACTGAGGGCAACACATTTTACCTACCAAGTATTTTTTTCTGTATTAATCGGCATGGCTCGGTACAGGTGTAGTAGTGTCTTATTACAAATGAAATCATCACATTGAAAGGAAAGATGTTTAAACCATGCAATAAACTCATTCTAAATTCCTCCATGTTACAGTGCCGTATGTAATTATACGATTGCTAGATCGCTTCATTGTAGAGCTCATTTGTTTGAAATATTTGCTATTGTTTGTATAGGAATCAACTGCACTGTAGAAGAGAAAGTATCTTCAATCACATAGCAGGTTTCAGTGTCAGAATATCTACTCTACCAGATAATTAAAAAATTATCCTCCGCAAAGCCGTAAGAATTTGTGCGTAATGAAACTGCGAATCCTGAGCGCGATTGAAATCCATGCAGGCCAAGCTTTCACTGGTGCTTGTGAAAAAAGGTGCTGCTCCTTAGCGACCATTTTCAAGTAAAGACCCCCATACCCCAGATGGACATTCACACTGGCAACCGCTTCGCTTAAACTAGATATAATGCGCTCGATTCATGCACAGGACACGCCTGAAGACGATGCAATGGCAACAATGCAATGACCATGATTGCATGAAAATGCTGGTGTATTGACGCAATGACGACGATGAAATGACGACTAAGCCATGACGATAATGTGTTGACGACACACGAACCGACCATTGGATGGCGACACAAGAACCGACCATGGGATGGCGACACTAGCGTGAATACGGTGGTATGACGCCTATGGTGTCACAACGACTACATGGCATTCATGGGATGAACACCATGGAATGGCGTCAATTTGATAAAGACGATGGTGTCACGAGGACGGTGCGATGACAAGGACGACATGCTATGACGACGACGCCGTGACGATAACCAGATACTGATGTTGGAATGATGTCAATGGTATGACGATGATGGTGTGACAAAGGGAATTATGAAGCTGAAATGTCGAGAATGTCATGTTGATAAATGTTTCACGGCGGTGGGATGACGACAAAGGAATGACGCCAATGGAATGACGACACTACAACCGCTTTGTATATTTTTCGATCTACTTAATTCTTGAGGCTCGTTCCTGATGTGAGGTAAGCTTGTACCGGGACAGTCGTGGTACCTGTTACCTGGATATTCTGAATGACCTGAAGATTGGCGGCGGCTTTCAACGAAGGCACCCGCACACCGATATCCTTTTCGTTAGCTGGTTCAAAGTGTGACTATGGAAGCCAGAAGTACTGAGGTAAGCATCGAGGTATCTTTGCATACCCTGATCTGTCAATTCGAAATCAAAAATTGTTGCCACACACCGTATTGACAACACCGGAACGCTTAAGGGATGAGCCACCGACTGCAGCCGGGCTGTCGAGCTTAACTAAGGACATGCTGAGTTATACCCCTGTCACGCGGCACATGTAATGTCAATTGCAGTAAATGACATTCATATCGAATGTCATTGCGGTCTTGCGTTCCCTTTCTACACGGGTAAACAAAATGGCATTCGCAATTGATGGCGATGTGTATGGGCAGGCTGTTATGACAACGAAACCTTACAAATCGTCCTTTTTGTTTATATATTTTCACTGTATTGTTAGCAGTACAATCTTAAACATTTTAAGGTTACTTGAAAATACATTACACTTCGTTAAATCGATTTTGTAATTGTTTTACTAGCCCCTGTCGTCGAGATTACACAAGTCGCGCGTGAATGAGTTCGGGAAACTCATTCAATGGGCGAATGCCATTAGCTGTGAATGTTATTTGCTATGCCCGTGTAGAAGCAACAAAAATGGCAAAGTGACATGTAATATTCGCTGCGAATGACATTAAATGTGCCGTGTGGCAAAGGTATTATCGAGTAGTGCGCGCTGAGTCCCCCTCATCTTTCGTGACCTCCCAGCTTACAGAAGTCGGCGATAGCTGCCTTACTAACGCCGAGAACTATTATTCGCTTCCTCCATGCATTTGTGCCTGTTCTGGAAAAAAAATAATAACAACAGGATATAAGACATGTGTTTTTAGGTTGCTGGATTGTCATATTTGTTCGGACGGGCTCCAGCGCACTATAAAGAAATAACTTATATTATACGCTTATGGAATAATGTTCCTGCCAGTAGAAAACAACCGGAGCGTACCATATGACCCCGTAATGATCCTGAGCTTCCACGGCTTGTGGAAAACGCTAATGCCGTTTCGCTACGCAGATGAGAATCCTATATTGTTACGAGAAAACTTCATAGTAAGTGTTGTGCAACTGAGGTGCCGAATCTCAGCCCCATCTGAACGACCAGACTCGGTCACTATCCTTGACGTGCTCAAGGATGTAAAAAACAAATGTTAGACATATTTGCGCCGGTGTGTGGCTGATTCATGTGCCTGTATGAAGAAGTGTCTGTGTAATGTGAAATAAAGGAATAACACAAAAATGTTCTGGCGCAGCAATAAGGCATCCGGCTGCTATGGTTGGGAATGCCGTGTGAAGCGGTTTGGAATCCGCGCCGTACCGGAAAAATGTTTACGGATATTTATAGAAAAGAAAGAGGCGAATAAAGGCTAGATGGTGGCATTCAAAGTGTAAGCCACTTTGAATGTCGCAGGTAATAATTCAAATCGCATAAAAAAATTGAAAACACTGAACCTTACCTGTACAACATATAATATTCGAATTTCTGCAACTGCTCCTGAAGTCGCTGCAGTTGTCGTGCTCGAGTACATTTTCATGGTATAGTTTAGTAATATTGCGCTGGACAAACAGACTTACAGCTTTTCATGTAGGTCACCTTGCGAAAAAAGCTATTATCGGTTAAATACTCATCCTGTACCGTAAGCCCCATAGTGTTACCCTCGTAATGCTGTGCTAGTGACGTAATGACATCTCGATTCAAGTTGACACGTTCATTATGACTCTACTTTCCGTGCTCAGCGACTTGGAAAGAGCAATAAATCACGGCTGCGTGACACGAATCACTAGAGATTCGTCCAGAATTTATTTATAAAGGAGACAAATAACAAATAACAACATATGTGCATTTTCTTGCTGCGTGTTATATACTTTATTTCAAAGCGGTTCTTTTTTCCACAAGCAAGTGCAAGAGACGTTTATATCTCAGCAATATATACCGTGGCTGACATCAAACAGCAAAGGCCTTCTTAAAAAGCGGTGTTCTTAAAAAGTGGCATACTAAAGAAGTACGGCAATATAGTTGTATCTATGAATATCGCTGCTAAGGAAGATGGTGAGAGAAGCGCATCTAAAATGCACTTCGCACGTGGCGATTCATTTCTAACCTGACCAATTTAAATTGCAAAACTGGCTGTCACGTTCGTAAATAGGACTAGCACAAGTGGTTTGCAGCTCTATCATACACTCCTGGCGTTTTTCCTCGGGAGCATTTTCCTTCACCCACACAGAACATTTCGGTGGTCCTGTAAAAATAAAATGACATAAAAGAATGAAAAGCTGGAGAAGTTAAAACAGATTCATGGCTTTGAAACTGCCGCACCGTATGACACACAGACGAGAGTAGACAGACGCTAAACAGGAAAGATATCTCACGCGTGTTCTTTTTTATTCCCAGTAAAGCCTGAACAATAGATAAAATATCTCCTCAAGAGACAAAATTGAAAAAAGAAAAATCTGTAGCTCTTGCCCTGTACAGGATATTGGGGTAAGCGAAGCTTGTCGAGTATATCTTCGGCATTCCTCCTAACTAATTGCACTGACGAGTACCACGTTGTGCTTCAACCACAACCGGCAAGCGAAGCTTGTCGAGTCTATCTTCGGCGTTCCTCCTAACTAATTGCACTGACGAGTACCACGTTGTGCTTGAACCACAACCGGTCACACGCACTGCAGCTGGCCCTGAAGTTGCGGTTGAGAAAATCGCGTTGAAACGTGGCCGTCGCACCGGGCAAGTTGGCGCTATCGGTGCCGAGGCATGCGCCACCGTTGTTGGGTTCCTGGAGGGCAAGATGATGCTGACATTTGGCCTCAACATCGTGTTTCCTCAACTCGGGGTCCACGGCTCTTCGCCTGGGCTTCGGAAGCCCTCACGCTAGAATCGTCATGTCGACGGCGAGCCCTTTCCCGTGCGCGTTCATTCTGGATGGATTTTCATAAACTTGCACGAAAGTTAAATCTGTCTGTTACGTAAGAAAAACAATGGCTTATAGCACCACAACAATGACTCATACCCCCGGAAAAGCGGCCTCCCCATTACGATGACCTCCCCATTCCGGCAAGTTAATAGGGTTGGCTTCACCCGGCCTAGGCGTCTGCCACGATCTCTTGGGCTCCGGCCGCGTCGTCGGCCCGCTGGACTGCCCACAGTTGATCTTCTGTTGGTGAGCTGAGCAGCACAGCCCATGAACGCGCGCGGAGGCTTTCGCTGGAGGCTGTCTCCCCGTTGCTACTCGTCAGCCCTTGGCATTCCCAAAGCGTATGCTCAAGAGTTGCTCTTGAGCCGCATGACTTGCATTCGTTTGTTTCGCATATATCTGGATATAGTATATTCCACATTACTGGATTACAGCATGTCCTCGTTTCTAACTGCCGCCACTGGACAGACTGCGATTTATTTAGTTTTTGATGAGGTGGTGGATAAACACACCTCTGCATTTTATAATGTGTTGTTATATTTTTGTATTTGGCCAATCTGTCTCCCCACTACCAATCTTCGTCCTCACTTTCTTCGGTGGCCCCCGAGTTGACGGCACCAATGTTTGTTGCAACTCGGTCGGTTAGCCCTCGTGCTGCGTTGTGTACCGTCTCGTTCTTTCCACCTCTCCCGCGGTGAGGTCGGAGTATGGGCAGGTGTCCATAGTAATTGGACGTGTATGTCTTTTATTTCTTTGACTCCTACCAATAATATGTGAAGTGCCTCTGGGGAGATTCGCCCATTTGCATAGTTGCGAATTGCTGCCTGTGAGTCACTGATTGTTATGTATGCTTCAGTTTGTGTTATTGCAAGTGCTATCGCCGTTTCTTCTGTTGTTTCTGTATATTCTGTCTTTATGGTGGCGCTTGTTACACATTCTTTTTTGTGATTTACTACGACTGCAGTGAATCCTTTCCTGCATTTGAGTCTAGTACCATCAACAAAAACTGCTGCTTTATCTTGTTCAATCCTTTTCTGTAACTCCTTGGCTCTTCGTCCATCATGCTGTGTGGGATGCATGTTCTTTGGCAGAGGGGGGAACCATTATCAAACACAATATGCCCGTGAAAACGGGCATATAGTGTTTTTGAGCGTTTCAAGTCGCATTACCAGATTCGCTGTAAAATTTGTGCATGGCTGATTGCGACAAAAATTTAGGTTTGTTAAATACGTAATACATGAGTGGCATATACTACTTCAAACCTGCACGGCTTGTAATGGCCTAATTTTCCCATTAGCAACCTTTATTAGCGCCTAAGTGGACGAGACGTCACCTGACGGTTAGAGGTTATCACGTTAGTCCAATCACTTCACCTATACGATTTTTCAGAGCACCTCGAGCAGAGATCATGCCGAGGAGTCACATGACCTGAGCCATGGGATCACTTCCAGCGATAGGAAATGGCGGCGTTTCCTTCAGTTTATGTATCAAAATGCCGACTCTTACGAACCTTTCTTGACGCATCCACTCACTTTGCAAACACATTTTGCACGAATTGTTTCATATCCACACCATCTGAGTTTAGGCTTTTTTCCGTGGGTCAGTTTGTAAGCGCTGGCCTTTAGAATTGTTGTCAGCTTTGTTTAGAGCCCAGCACAATCTGAGGCTCCAAATGGGCGCCAACAACCTCTGCCAACATTGCTGAGTGACGGATACATTCGCGCAGAACTGCATATATTTGCTAGCAAATTTGATCGCTGTGAAATCCCCGCTAAATTTCAAACCGGCGCTAAGAGTGTTATTTTATAAGCTATCTAAACTTTGTAGCGCGGATTGGAAAACTATTCTATAGCCTAAAATATCTCAATTGAGCACCAATCTGAGCAACTCATGCATCAGAGACCGCAGAACTGAATAAGCTAGTTCTTACGTCCTTGGAATACCGAGAGTTCCTTTTTGCCCCTGACCGCAACTTTCCTCCCACTATACAAACGTGTTACTGCACATTAGTTTAGTACTTCGAGAATCTGCGTTATATCCGACTCATACTCCCGCTTAACGTCACCGTCTCTTGGCTGCTACTTCAGGTGGTCTGGAAAGGGTTCAGTGCCAGCTTTTCCTAATGATAGCTTATCACTGACTGCGGCGTCTCGTTGTGTGTTCTCAGCGACGCCCACGCCATACCGTCACGTAGGGCTTATTCACGCTAGGCCAACAAGATACCGATTTTGGTCTGCCGACTGTTGGCGACACCGTTTTCCTTCCTTTAAACCATTGGCCACAGCGTTTTCCGTCCTGTAGACTGCTGTCGCCAACAGTCGGCAGACTGAATTCGGTGTCGTGTCGGACTAGTGTGAATAAGCCTTTGGGGGCTCCGGCGCAGGTTATGTGGCTCGCTGTGCTTGCAATCACATTAGATACCGACTATGCTGCTGCATGCCACACCGGCGTTCACCGTCACCGGCCCTCATCGCCGCCGCTCAAACAGCGTTTTTAACCTTATCCTATTAACTTCGCTGTAAAAGAAGCTTCTAGCGCCCATTTGGCCTATCAAAAGGCGCCGACCAAAGTCCTGCTGACGCCCCGTTCTTGCCCTCAATGACCACCATTTTGTTGCTGGCTAGCGAATGTGAAGGATATCTGCACTTTGTGGCCGCGATAATCCAGAATTCCGTCCTCGTGCTAACTTGATCAACGCAAAGCTAGACAAGCATTTATGTTGTTGATTTGTAGTATGTACCTGTGTTCGCTGGTAACTTACTTTTAGCTTGTGCCAGACTTGGCTCTTCATCGCGGCCTGCTACTACCGGAGTTCATGTAAACGAGAAGGCACATTTCATTTTGTAGATTCGTACAAGGCAATTGTGACTGTAATCTGCTTCCAAATTTATAGGTAATTGCGAACTGTCATGTAGCAAGGTGGTGGCTACAACCAGCTGGTTACACATTTATCTAGTGCATTTGTAGCCTACGCTTTCCAACATGTGTGCATACACGCAATATTCTGACGTCAGCACCTCTGACCCGCCCTGTCGATGCTCATGATAGAATGTTTTACTACGTACGCAATCATAGTTTTGCCATAAAAGCATAAAAGCGAAGCAATGAATGCGATAGGGACATCTCAGAATATTACACGAAGTGTAATACTCGTAGCTGTGCTGGAAGTATGAATTGAAGTAAACTTAAGCTGACTAAGTAAAAGTGAGCTGCTCTGCAAGGCGTCCTCATTTTGAATCCTGCCATCGGACAATTTCACTTGTTTAATAATTAAAGGCAAAGTCTTTGTTAGCGACTTTACCAGCATTTTTCCATATCGGGTATGTTTCAAACCTCTTTGTTGGGCCGATCCCGAAGGCAATCCACAGCCGCGCCAATAAAATTACATCGTTTTAGAGTCTGAGTTTTGTTATTGCTCACACTTTTAATATTTAAGTCTGAGAAGATCGAATATATAGAAGGCATGCGCTGTCGGTGTTTTGTTTCATGGCATTTTTTTGTGGGCTGCCATTCTTAACATTCAGACGAATAATTTTGTCAAGGATGTAAGGCCCGGTATGAGCAACATTAGTGATAGAATGGTGTGGCAACATGGCGCACATATACGGCATGTCATATAACATGGCATGACATAAAGCATATGCCTAAATATATACAGAACCGCACGGCATCGCTGACGACGACGGTAAAATTAGCATGGAGTGTCCATATAATTGCTATCGCAATAAAAATGTAAATCATGTATAACTGTCAAAAGACGGTCATGAAGAATCGAGCATCGTAATAGTATTATTCTTGGCAAAGACCACAACATATACGTGCTGCTGCTTTGTGCTTCCACTCTTGAAATGGTGGCAAAGTTCATGACCCCTAACCAAACATATCCTCGCGGAAAGCAAATGCTTCAGTTTGTTCGATTATATTGTTACTTGGAGACAAACGCATTTACAGTATTTCTGGTGGAGGTGCGGGGTACATGCTACTGCTTCCAGATCGAACCCCGTCTACAAGCCCAGCCCGAAGTCCGGTCGAGTTGATTCCAGTTCACGTACGGACAAGACATCGACTTCAAGGACTACCACCTGAGCACGACCCTCTACCCCACCGTATCAGAAGGATGAGTACATCAGTTCCTTCTTCCTGAGGTGCACCGACAGAGGTCGTGCTCAACCAGCCGCAAATCCACAAATCCTTCCATGGGGACACCATCGAGGATGTTGAAGACTGGCTCGATCACTTTGAGCGCGTAGCCGAACACAATGGCTGGACTCCGGAGCGCAAGCTACGCAACGCCTACTTTGCCCTCGAGGACTATGCGCGGACATGGTTTCAGAACCGTGATATGGCCCTATCGACTTGGGACGAATTCCGACGGTAGCTAATCCGCACATATGCAAGCCTCGATCGCAAGGAGCGAGCTGAATTTGCAATTCAGGCGAGAGTAAAGTGGCCGTACGAAAGCGTCGCTGTTTGTCGAAGATATGTGCAGGCTCTTCCGACGCGCGGATCCGTCCATGCCGGAAGAAAAGAAGCTCAGGAACTTAATGCGCGGTGTCAAGCAAGCAAGAGTTATTCAGCGCAACCTACCAAAGGCCGTTGCAGAGTTTCTCGCTGAAGCCATATCAATGGAAAAGACACTGCAGCAGCGAACAAGGCAGTACAGGCGTGACGTGTGTACCTTATCGCGTGATCTTCTCGCTATACCCTTTGATAGGGTGCCTCGATGCCCAGAGCCGCCGTCCAGAGTGGAGACAACCCCGCTGGCGCCGCCATATTGAGTCACGCGAGCTGAGACTCAGCAACGCTTGCGTTCATAAATAGTGTTACTCGCGGTGCACTTCCAAGTGCTTTGCCTTGATGAGGATTTTTTTATCGGTATCGCATCTGCACATTTTTATAACCAATAGCCGTTAACTCGTCGAAGGTCCAAGAAGTAAATGTATGGTGCCGGGAACATGCCCCAAGTTGCCTAATTCAATTTACATTTAATATGCCGTGTGTATGTTTGAAATACGCACAATTTTTTTTTGCGCTTCGATGCTTGGTATATGAGGTTTGCGACCCCCTGTGTGTGGAAGTTTTTCTTTTTCGCTGTTGTATTTTGGTTTACACGTCACGCCTCCTTTACCGTAGCCAGCCACTCGCGCACGGCGGTTAGTTTCCCTTGCGTTGCGCGTGCTCTTCGCGTTCGTTGCAATTATTTGACGATTTCTACGCGCAATTTTGCTTTTTTATTGCCCACAAAACTGTGTGCTGACAGGATTAAGCTGGTGTAAAAATAACTGCGATGTGAAAATAAGGTTTAGTTAGTGCTGTAGAGAAACATGTAACGTAACTTGTCTGTGTCAATCTTGCGTAGTACACACAAGAAACCAAACGATGCACAAAATACATTTACTTATAATGTCTAGTACAATCAATCATGAAAGAGATATGTACATGAAAAATTATATGTACTGTGTGGCACCTGAAGGTTATGTTGAAAGACGAGATAAAAAAAATTCGCAAGGTAGGCTCGACACACAACTCAGGATAGTGAGAGTTTTTCTTTAATTTATTCATTACATGGGGGGGGGGGTCAAGTGAGTACATCAACCATATTACACACAATATAAATCAAAAACAAGAATGCAAACAAGAGAACGCAACCGCGGGTAATATTAATCAAGTTATCCAGCCAGAATACATCAGATACCATCGAATACGTCGCATCAGCCAAACACATAGATGGCGAGTACAGAACATTTTACAAATAACCATTAGAACACTGATAACTACATTGAAAAAATAAACAACACTGCATACATATCGCGTACAAAAACCGTAAATGAAACTAAGGCAGTCAAATACAGATTAGCAATGTTTTCACTTCGAAAATATAGTCCATGATGATGTAGGGCTGTTGACATTAACAGACGGCGCCCATCCTGTTGATTTCCTTCGTACTGGTCCTCTTCGAAGTGTTTCTAAGTACAAGTAAAACAACAAAAGTGATTATTGATATGAAAAGTTGCCTTGTAAATACAGAGAACCCGTTACAGTGCTTAAAAATAAATTTTCGCAGAAGTAATGCTGTATTACCTCGCTTCCACACGTTTCGAAGGAATGCACAGGCTACAACAGACACCATGCCAGAAAGCGCCGAAACATTTTGGTCCCATGATGCCCCTTAACTCTACTAAACCTGGGCATACCGTGCACAGGCATTTAAAGACCGTCACAGTACCCAGTACGATCGGGAATGAGCACGAATGACCATCGGCTTACGAGCACCACGCTACAAATATATTCGTCTAAAAATCAGCTATATAACGTAACAACCTGAGATCCGCAAGATATCTGCTGAGAATAGAGAAAATCACAATGCTTCGCTTGCCACGTACACAACAGCCGCTCTCCCCAGAAGAAGCACTGCGTTCTTTAGTCCCAAATAACCAGTAGCGAAAAAAGAAACTGAGGGGGAAAAAAGAAACAAGAGACACACGATGTGCGCTTCCCGTGAAAAAGTAAAATAGGTGGTTTACATGACGATTTGTAGCTAATGTAAGGCTATTTCGCGGCGAAGCATTTTCGTCAGTTCTTAAAATAAGGGTACTACTCGCATAGACTGCGCCGATCAAAACGGCAAAAGCCTATGCGACGCGTGCTCGCAAACCATAGGCTACTGAGCATCGGTGTAGTGCTTAGTTCGTGAGCGAACGTAGGTACGTGAGCGAGGATCAGAGAATACTTTCTTTTTTAAATGAAAAACACGGTGCGATAGTCTAAACTTTCTTGACACTTACCTCGCAAATGTAGGAGCTATCCGTTGCCTTCCAGTGATACCGCTTTACTTGGGCTTCCCATCTCTTCCTTCGCTCTGGGTCCCGGGGGAAGCGTAAACAACGAAGCCCTTTACGCGTCGATCCGGTGCACTTGCGAACACAACAGCCCGTCATGTGGACTCGATGCACTTGACAAGCTTGTCATTCGTGCGGCTGAACACTGTCCAGCAAGTAGAAGCGTCAGCGAAGCATCCGCGCGCACTGTATCTCGAACTAAGCACCGGCACCAAGCACTCGCAACCGCTCGCTGTGACACAAGATGGCGTCGCAACCAGAAAGTGGCGGCGCGGGGGCGGTCAAAGGATGGCACCACCCTGAACGGCGGCGCTGGCATCGAGGCACCCTACCCTTTGACAATACCGACGCCTTGCGGGAGCTCATTAGGCTTATTGTTTGAGAGGAGCTCCAAAAGCTTCAGGTGGCTCCGGCATCGGTACCGCGACTCGCTCTGGCTGAGGTCGTCCGGGAGGAAATCAGGCAGGCAGTCCAAGTCCCAGAGCGAAGCGAGACACCTCAGCACGAAGTACGGCAGCCACAGCCTCGCATGTCGTATGCGGAAGCTGCACGAA
>NC_051161.1:123805627-123837941 GCF_013339745.2 Dermacentor silvarum
CTAAAAAACTAATGAGGGGAGTATACAAGGCCTTATTGCTATAGAGTATAGGTAGTAGTGGCAATTTAGAGTAATGCGAGTAGCGGTAAGTTTGACAGCACGCTGTCACTGGTCCTATTGGCATTGATCTTCCCTTAGCCGCTCCTCGTATTCACCCTGCTCCTCGGGAGTTGTAATTATGCGTTGCCTACTCATAGCGATCCTGAAAGAACCATGAAATCAGTTGCTAGGCTAGTTTTCTTTATATATGAAAGGCTAGTGATGTCACTCCTCAAGTATCAAGCTGCCGTCGCCGTGGCAGCTTGCGCTACAGAAGTCTTTACCTGAAAACATATATGCGGGTAGTGCTGCGCGCTTCGCATTGTAATCGGGAGTGCCTTATCATTCATGATGTAGTTTGGATGCTTATTTTGTGCTTGTTCTTTATTGAAACGAAATCTGTGCTGTATGTTATATGCGCGATACCAAAGAACGTCTGCACTTTACGGGTCAATCGCTCTAGTTTTTTTTTTTTTTTTTTTTTTTTTCGTGAGGACGAGCCGCGAGAACCCCCGACCAACTAGAGGCTAACAGCTTCCCTGTAAACGTCCAGATGTATATGTAAGTGGTGGAAAGGTGTATTTGCCTTGCTACAGGCAGCAGTTGCTTAGCGGCTTTGGCGTCATATCCAAAGGGGTTCGCATATTATAAACGACTCGACGGCTATTTGTAAGGACACAATTTTCGTAAAACGGGTGACTGCGTCGTTAACGACGGGACGAGCAAGACCGAAAAAAAATAAATTGGTCTTAATCGTATTCATATGAAAAAAGGGGGCTTCAATCCCCATCGTGCAGGTGGTTGGCCAGCGAAGCTGTGGCATCACCTGATCCGATGTACCAGTGTGACGTAGCCTTAAACTGAGTCCTGCCGAGCCTGAGCACGACGCAGCTGTGCATGTTGACGTTGCTGTACCTTTTGCCACTCGTGGTATTTTCGCTGCTATTGAGGCGTCCTAAATGTGTGAGGCTTGTATTCGCCAGAAAACGATGTGTCCTGCCTAGCCTGAACACGACCCCTTTCACAAGAACGTTGCTGTTCACGTCGCCGCTGATCGTGTTCGCGGATGAACGGATGCTATGAGCGTGTTCTCTGAAATAGGGTGGTTGGCTGAGCCAGTAAGCTCATAACGTCATTTTGCCAAAAAAAACATACACACAAAGAATTCCAGCATCATACTTTGTGACCCTCTACTGGAAAATTGTTTTTGTACGTCTGCGTTGTTTGTGGTCTCCCTACTTTCCTGCACCAAACCTCCAATCGCCTCTTGCAAATCTCTGTTGCGGACATGTTTCCTTTCCGCCTACAATCGCTGAACCCAATGGCTTCAAGGAGGCCAGGAACATAAGGCGACAGCTGGGTAGGTATCTTCACATCGTAACAAAACATGCTCCATCGTTTCCCTTGCTTTACCTTAGAAAGCACAAGTTTTTTCTTCCGTGGTGTACCTCGCTTATATAACTACGCGTTTCAATGCATCTTGATCTCCTCTCGTAAAGTGAGGAGTTTCCCTTTGAGTTCTTTTCAAGTTTTTTGTTTCCTGATTTTGTTTTTTCCTCTTAAGTAGTTACTTATCGAATGTTTCTTTTCCATTGCCGCCATCGGTGAGACGGCCTCAGCCTCTCTGACTCAGCGTTTGATGTTCTTTGTTGACATGTTGCTTACCATACTGGTCGCAAACTTGCTTTTAAGCTTCCTAGTTCATTTCCTCCAATGAGAGTTGATGTTTTCCTGCACACATACCTCAACAGTATCGCAACTCCTTTACTTTTTTATATTCCTCATACGTTGTTCAAAATCAGTTTTACTCTCAGCTTCTCTCACTTAAAAACTTGTCCAACGCATATCATCCCTCACAGCTTCATTTGTAGTCTACCCGTGAGTTCCCAATGCTGGGCGTCCTACTGGCCTTTGGTTGCCATCGAGTCCTGATTGTACCCCTGACTTTAAGCAAGCAACCGCATTTCGAAATGTAAGTCCTCGAACAATTACACCTTTACTCATACCCCGGAGCACCTTGTAGCTACTGTATCCCCATAGAGCTTTTTGTTTTATTATGGGCGCATTTGTCTCCCCTTTGCTATTATTCATTTTTTCCTGTGCTTGCCTGTATCTGCTGTCTTCGTTTATTCATACACCAAGCTATTTGTATTCTTTTACCAGAGGTATTTCCTGACCCTGTATTGACACTGGACGTTCACTGTTTTCATAGAATACCATAAAACCTGATTTATTAATGCTACATTTTAATCTTAAACTCTCAGATTCCTGTCCGAAGATATTAGCCAGACGTTGCATATAACTTTGCTTGTTAGCAAGCAACACAATCTCGTCCGCATAAAATACACCTGGAAGCTCCTGATCTACCATTGTGCCGGCTTGTTTAAACCACAAAATGTTGCGCTCTGCTTTGTCATACGCTCCGCTAATGTATATAAAAGCCACATGTATGGTCTCCTTTCTTATTTGGATATTTCGATGGACTGAGTAACAACAACTAAGTTATCTTGGAGACGTATACCGACTATGAAGCCATACTGAAGTTCTTCTAATATGCCATTATGTTCTGCCCATGCTTGTAGTTTTCATTTAATCGCCTGCATTGCTAACCTGGATATTACCTATGTATTTGTCAATGGTCTCTATGTGAATTCAGTTTTATTCGCCTTACCATTATAAATTAAGCTTATTCTACCTTGTCGCCAACTACCTGGTATTCACTTAGCTTGTAAGCTTTTTTCTACTGTTTTCAATACAGCTTCCTTACTTCTTGGTCATATTGCATTAATCAACCTAACGGGAACTTCGTCTAACCCTGTGGCTGTTCGTTTCGGAACAGCTTTCTTCCAGTTGAAATTTGTGAGCACCAGCAGCTTGTTCATCTGGTTGATGCTTTCTTTTTCTCAGAAACCACCTCGGTCATAGCCTTAGAAGCAAGTTTGTTTCCCCCTTCCTTTAGGATATGTCCTTCTATTGTTTGAGACTTATTACCTAACAAGTTAATGTGGTTCCAAATTATTCTAGGTACGGCCTTCTTTTTTATGCCGACGGAGACGAAGAATTCCCGGGATCGTAGTCATATACAGCTTCGTTGTAAATAAAAAAATCCTAGGACAACTTAGCTCGTCTAATCATTTGTGAATGGGAAAGCGTTGATGTCCAATTGAACGCCGCTGAGAGGTCCTTCAAGTTATAAACTCCTCAAGGGCAAACGAGCAGGTTGATATGCTTGGCCAGCGTAGCGCATTTTGATTTGGCATTACGTAGGCACAGTTAGAACTCAGGCGAGAGCGTGCGCGTACAATGAACGCGCCGATAACATACGCTACCGAGAAAGAGGGTGACGTGCGACTCCCCATCACGACCGCTGTGCTACATCGAGGCGCGCTCGTGATGGGGAGTCGCAATCAATTGGAATTTAGGTGCCGATTTGTCCAGATGACTAACGCCGACTTTTTCGCTCAATGGGCCATCTCACGTTTTCGTATCAAAAACATACTGGCGTATGTCGCACAAAGACCTCCCATAGTCATGCCAGGTGCTTGGACCATGCGCGATAATGTGCAAACAAATGTATAACCGGGCATGAACCACTGCTTCGGGCGCTTGACCACTCGACAAATGTGATTCACACTCTACGTTATGATGTTATTACTAAACGAAATTGTATTATTCCTCAGTGGAAATATCCTTCTGCAAATGAGGTAGTTGCGCAATGTATATACAGATAACAATTTGATCTCCCGTCAAAGTAGCCAGCACAACTTATTCCGTAGCAAAACGGTACCCAAGCTGTTAGGATAGTCTTACGTTTCGTAAGTACTCGTTGGTGCTAAACCATAACTTAGAATTACAGCGAGAATGCTGTCTTTTGGCCACATTCGTAAAACGCATTTTCAGAAATGCATACCTTATCTCGGAGGCTCATTGTAGGCTGAAATACGCGTGCACACATCACGCTCAGTGCTCCGTCCGCCTCAAGGTTAGCAGAAACTGCGGCCATGCCGACCTAAATCACTTCAGCACCTCTAAAAAAAAACATTTCTCACTTAGAAGGCGCCGCGTCATACAAAACAGACTGCGCGAGCGCGAAAACATCCTCAAGAAACTGCCGCCGAGCGTATACCTGACATACAACACGGAGCGCTCGCCTAAGCAAGCACACCGACTGCACATAGATGGCCCCACGGCTTGCGCAATATGGCAGCGCCTTTGAAAAAAGTCGCAGTTTTGCCCGAAAGGCGAAGCATCGATTGCGATATCAAATAAGTAGTCAGCTATACGAAATACGCATAATTTTATCATCGGCCGTATAAACTTTTACGCATCCGCTTACTAAATTAGCAAGCATGGTGTCACGCGTACACAAGCAAACATGAATACATCTCATATTATGACCACGGAAATTCTCTGTCAAAACGCTGGAGTGAGTGTCCATATAATTGCTATCGCTATAAAAACGGTGTACCTGCTGCTATTGCTGCAGTATTCAATCACTAAGGTTGCTCATACCAGGTCTTACATTCTTGAGTTAATTATACCTCTTAATTTTAATATTGACAGCCCCCAAAGGAATGTCGTGGAACACAATTTTTATAGCGTATGTCTTAAATCTTCTCAGACTAATAAATATTATAAGTGCAAAACAACATCAGTACTCTGACCTGAGAGTGATTTAATTTTGCTGGCGCGGCACTTTAGGGCAGCATCATGGCGCCTGTGCGATGTCCTGATGGGGCCTACACTCGGTGGTGAAGCTTTTATGGGTGCCAGGAATTTCAGTGCACCCGCGTATGTCGCGTGCCGTTTAGTCTATCCCGCGTATGGTTAGAACATCGACCCAGAAATTCAAGCGCAACGCTAAACCTTGCCATTTTCATCAGCGCTTCGCTCTTCGGGCGAAACGGCTAATGTTTTACTGGCATGAGAGAATGGGCGTGACAATTTAAAAAGGTTTTGTTTCCTAACCGGTATTGAGCAACCAATTTCACCTCTGTCGTCATCATTTATTGTGTATTAACTTTGCCGTTCCATTTTTTCTATTCTCAGCGGCCGGCCACACATACCCAGAAGAGGCCTCTCTTTCCCGGTGTTTTGCCTATAGAACTGCAGTATTAGTTGCAACCATCAATTTTAAAATTGATATGAAGAAAAAACTGCAGGCTTATTTCTTACCGTAAGGCGTTGCCAAAACAACTGCTTGCCCATTGGGCTTTTCTACACAGAGCCGAAAGGTCTTTTCTCTGAAAAGGAAAATTACCGGATGCATTTCATCCCTTAATTTTACTACGTCTAATGTGCACCATGATATTGAGAACCCTTAGTTGTTTCTTAACTTTCAGTAATGTCGCGTCTTCCTACATGCATATAGGTATACGTATATAATATATCGCCATAATCCCGCATCAGTGCATTCACGTAATCTGTTCATTCTCTTTAGCGACTGACGCACATGGAGCACTTTGCTGTCTAATTTGTGCACTGGCGCACCTTAAGCGCTAGTTTCGAACCTAGATACCGTGCTTCCACGTTGGCGACAACGTCTAGCACTACCAGGAACTTAACATTTCGCTACGTAAGCGCGCAAAAACATCAATGTAAGACAACTTTAGAAGCTCTCAATGGTGTTTATAATGCAGCTCATTGTGTGTTTTAGTTTTAAAGCAGCAAATCAATTACAGCTTCAAACTACCTTCATTTCAATCCCACAAAGCTGAAAAACTTACTCCTGCAGATCACAAAATGTTCTGTACGGATTGATATTACGTGCCCAGACATCGTTGGATATAAATTTACATAGAGTTTACGAGAATGCTTTGAGTTCACGCACGTTACTACAGCACCTAATAATGGGAAGAAATAAACATGCACAAATGTGCCACTTCCAAGTGTTCCTTGTTCAGGACTTAGAACTACCGCGTAAGGCAGTAGCTCTTATTGTTTTCCTGTCATGTTGCAAGAAAAGAATGAGAATACCATAAATAATTTGATTACATTGAAGGTGACGTGGAAGAAATATAGCGCGTCGCAAAATTTTCGCATTGCCTGTCATAATTACGCCGGATGGTAATGATGCGCTTTTTAATGTGATTTAACAATGCAAGCTTACCTGATGCTGTGTGGGACGACGCGTTGAGGCACGTTCCAATTGAAAACCAAAACGCACGAACTAAATAGTTCCTAGTCAAGGTATATGACCACACTAAACAAGTCCAATGCCATGAACCCCTTTGCAAGACACAAAAGCCCAATCGTCCTACTGACCGAACTTTTTATGAAATGATGCTCAACATTGCTTTTCCCTTCAAGACTTGTGTGCACTGATCAATAACTGCAGTTACCTCGTGCTTGTCAAAGAGTGACGAGCTAAAAAAAACACAAGAAGAGTACAGGATAAAATGAAGACCGAGATTGAAAAATGTAAACGCTGTACTCTTTTTGTGATAAATGAAGACTGAGATTTAAAAATGTAAAGGCTGACAAATACAGTGTAAATTATGGAGCAGAACGCCCGACACTGCAGCGTAGGATTCCATAGTATCGGAAGCCGGATTATCTTGCTCCATTTGGGGTTCTTTCCCTTTACGCAAAACACAGTAAATTAGTTTTTACATTTGAAAGCGTAGCTTTCTTTGCCTCTTCTCCCGACTTTCCGGGCGCTGCTGCTTCTGCTGTGTACTTGCTCGCGCACGCCGCTGGGTTTCTCGCACCCCCACCAGATAGCGCTCGCCTCTGCGCATTCCGGTGCGCATTCCAGCACATTCGTTCCCTTCTGGTACGTCGTGCCGAGTGGAGATGCCTTCTCCGTGCAGCAGGAGCAGCACGAATAAAGTTGAAGCTGAGACGACAGATTCAGCAACATCAGAGTAGTCAGATGAAAATTTAATATAGAAAGCTTTTATTGGAAAAAGGCAGCAGAAAATGTTCCTGATAGCACGCCAGCAGGACCTAATGAAATCCCAATACAGCTAATCAAAAACCTCGGTCCAAAGAGCAAGTCACTGCTGACTAATGCCATAGAGCGATTAGTTAGAACGAAGAAAATTGCAGTTGGGTGGTGCGAAAATGAGGTGAACCTGATCTACAAAGGCAAATGAGATAGGGATAAGACGAACTCGTTCAGGCCAGTTACAGTAACATCGGCGATATGCAGAATGACAGCGCAAGCCATAAAATTTGAACTGTCGAATTGGGTGGAGAAAAATGATGTACAGGGGGAACTACAGAATGGGTTCAGGCCAGGCGGACGCTTAGATGATAATACATTTGTACTAACTCGGAGCATAGGGATTTCAGTAGCTCAGAATAGACTTTTATCGACAGCATTTCTAGATATTGCTACAGCGCAACCAACAGTAGTGCCAATCTGAAAAAGACGATTTGACGTGTTGAGGTAGGATCGCTCTCCTCAGCCATCTGGTTTATGTCTCGTTGCCTCTCTGTTATATATTGCAAATACACCCGTATATGTGCCTTCCGCAACGTAACAAATTGGTGATAGGTGCAGGGTACCCACGAGAAAGAACAACGGAGCTCCGCAGTGGTCGTCACCTCGAACATGACGACGAATAAACAGGACCCGTAATGGTGCGGCCCGCATAAACGCCTACATCCCAGATGGTTTTCCTGGCTCAGCCGCGGGATCCAGGAACATTCTGCGGCACCGACCACCCGGACGTGGAAGACTGGATCGCCATGTATTAGCATGTAAATGCCCACAACACTTTGCATCCGACGATTATGTTGGCTAACTCGGTGTTCTATTTACAAGGCACGGCGAAAGCGTCGTACTATAACCGCGAGGAAGAGCTTAACGACAGGGGCACGGGCAAGCAGAAGCTGAGGGACTTGTTCGGCAGCCACGAAGAGCTGAGGAGCGCTGCAATGAAACTAGCGACCCGCGTCCAAACGTCCACGATCGGCCAATATGTTTTGCCTGCTGACGTATCAGTCACGTTGCTCGCCATTGGAACAACCGTACTGTCTTCTGCCCTCTGCGACCGCCATTCACCAGTCATTATTGCCCCGAACAGTCAGCGTCGTTACCAGCCTCCATTGGAACTGCAATAGCAAAACAATGACGCTCGAGCCCCTTGTAACAGTCTCTCGTCGTCATTCCGACGTCCCCAGTCCCGTTCGCCTTCAGCTCGTCGACCATCGTCCCTATTGCCACAGGCTCGTCGCGCACCTTCCCCGGTGCAGCCCCGACGCCCGTCTCTGGAAAACTAAGCGATGCAGCTCCCGGAGGTGACGCTCATTGACGACTCGACCGCAAAACCCTCTGATCTCTTTGCCGACCGTACAGAACTTGATGGACGTTGTAGTCGATCGCGTCAGTGTCCCAACACTCATTGACACTGGCACGCACATATCCGTGATGAGTGCCCACTTGCGCCGACGCCTCAACAAAGTTCTCACACCCGTTGCATCACGCACCCTCCGTGCTTACCTACCGTGCTTGGTACGCGCACGGCTTGCATTGGTATCGTGGGACAGCTAATGACTGTTTTGTTTGCCGTTTTGGAACAATGCCCTTACGACGTTATCCTCGGCTTACATTTTTTGCAGCGAAGCTGTTAAGGGCGCACTCTTCGCTGGTCGCGTCCGGATGTAGAAAAAAAAACTCTCATTGTCCGCATGCTGTATGCGCTAGTGAAAGCGCGCGTCCCTCGCGAGGGCGAGGGACGCGCGCTTTCACGGGGAGCGAATGGACAGAAGAGAGCAAACGGGAATTCCCACGAGAAGGGGAACGGTGGCCGAGCAGGGCATCGCACTTCTTCCTGTTTTGCCTGAACAATACGACCATCAGTGTGAAAACAGATGTGGACGCGTTAACATTATTTTGAGCTTGTGTCACCCCTACTCTTTGGAAGGGGTGACGTTTTCATTGCTTGCCATCTAATACTAGGCGCCCGCTTATTTACCCTGGCATCTATATATATATTATCAAGGAAAGAAATTCATGCCGTGACGAACGCAAGTGAATTTGTATAAGCATTGGCTCCAGCGAAGTCGTTTTAAGCATGAAATGCTTTAAGCTCCCGTTGTCGGAGACCTTCAAGTGACCTCGACCCAAAAGCCAGAGCCTTCATCCGGGCACTCGAACGAGAACAACGGCGCATCGTTGGAAGAACAAAACTAGATCATCTGGGCAACCAGTTAAAGTTAAGAAATTGTGGTCTCTGGGCCCCAAATTTTTGCATAGGACCGCATTACATACGCTAGATACCTACCAAACAAGTAGCAAAAAATATTGCTTCCGATTTCTTTCTATTGTTTATTAGTTACTCAAGCTGTAACTTCCAATACACCGAAATTTTATTTGTCATTTCCGATTGCGACGTTCAAAAGGCAGATAGAGGGGTTTCTTGTGCTCTTTTGAACGCCAGTGTTCGTGAGTCGTTAGCAGTCCGCGACAAGAAAAAATCACCGCCCCTTTTATCCGTGAATAATGGTCGAACAGCGAAGCTGGGTTAGTTACACCGCGTGCTACACCACGCAAGTCAATTCGCAAGCAGTCTATATTGTAAATCTTTTGTTTTACCATTCTATCACCTCATTTTTGTTCTTGCGTGCTTCGCGTGGTGACCATGCTTTTAAAAAAGGTACTTTTTTGGCGGTGTACTTTTTTCGTACACCGCCATTGGTTGGCGCGCCTCACGCTGTCTCCCTCCAACGCGAGTATTGGACGGCGCGACTTGCGTCTACCCTCCTCCCCGTTCTCCTTTTCATCTGCACCCTCTCACAGCATTTTCACTGGGTTGAGCGTTTCTTTTCTTTTCCTCTCCCGCTAGGTCAAGTGGTTTTTAGCGAACCGACAGCGACGGCACAGGGTCCGCAGATACCAACGTTAATAGAACCAACTCAGTTTCACAGCTCCGGTGAAAACATGGGTCGCGAGAACTAACGGCGCTGCGATAGAGTCGCGCTCCTGGCACAGCTTCCGGTTGCGCGCCTTCTTTGCTGCGGCTGCGTCCCGTGTAGTTATGGTGCTGCGAATTTATTGCGTCCTACAGAAGTTCGTTCGGAGGTTTGAGTGCTCGCGCTGGTCTGGCTTGGTGTGTGAAACGTGAAGGTGTGAAGCCGGGCTTGTGTCGAGTATGCGATATGCTGACGTATTTTGCACCGGGTTGAACAAGCGGCTACAGGTCGTCAGCTAAGCACTTCTTTAAAGGGACACTAAAGAGAAACAGGAAGTTCATGGAATAAAAGAGGGACCTTCAGGAATGCATGCAGTTTTTGTTGGGTGCAAAAATATGAGTTATTAGCGGAGAAATTTGTAAACAAAGACCAAATATCTCTTCCTGAATTTCTCTCACCTCAGATTTGGCGCTGAAGCAGTGTGGTCACAGATTTCATTGCTCTAAGCAAATCAGAGGGCGCCATGATACGTCACCGCTTGGGTAAACGGCCGAGGCACTGGCTGCATCATGGCTGCATGGCCGCTGCGCTTGCGTTCGCCGCGATGGATACCATTGCTGCCGCTGAACCTTGCAACGAAGAGCTCGCCAGGGAAGCATGACTGCATTTCAGCGATATTCAGTGAAATGGAGCGCGAAATGATTCTCCGTGCTCGAGCGGTAGGTGTGTCCGCCGCCGGCCGCGCCGGCGGAAAGCTGAGCCTTGTTTTCGTCTACGGAAGGCGAGGCGAGGCGGCCGGTCCGCCAGTCGACGATGTTCCCGACAGAGCAAGCGTAGAAAGTTGCGCGCGTACTCGGTATGGTTTTTTCGTGTCTTTTTTTAATGACATTCAGCACTCACTGAGCCACCAGTTTGCTGCTGCAGGGTTTGGTGAAGACCGCATTGGGGGAACAGCTGCTCGAAAAAGGACTGGCCTCTGGGGCACGCCAAGATACTTTCCGAGGGCAGGTTTATATACATAATCCGAGGGCGAGAAATGCAGAGAGCACACCATCGGTTTCTCTGGCTCTTTTGCCATTTTATCATCGGCAGAACACTGAGCGATTGCGAACGCCGGGGCTCATTGCGCGGCACCACATGAAAGGACACAGTCGGGTCAACACTGCCGCTGCCCCTGAACAAGCGCCTTGCGCCGTTGATACAGCCCTCAACACTCCACACACGAGACATTTTCTAGCTGTTTCCCGCAAAGTCAAAGTTTTTCGAGCCACGCAACACGCAACCAAACGCTGCAACAATACTGTAGAGCGGAACAGGCGCGCGCGGTGATGCATAGAGAAAAACGAAAATACGAAGCTATCACGACCGCATGTAATGCCACGCCATTTTTTCACATTTATTTAATTTTGCCCTAAACTTGTACCTCCTCGCTTGAAACGATTTAAAAAGTTGGCAAATGTGCTTTAAGTAGGTTTAAGGTGTATTTCATTTTGTGTTTTATTAACAGCGATAAATCGCTCTCGACCATTCGCGACCGGGCTGCGTTTGTGATCTGTGACGTCATGAACGTGCAGTGCGGGAAATACGAAGGGGCGTCAGCACCTATCCTTCAGTTTTTCGTTTTTTTTTCTCGCTTATTAAACCTCTGTTTGCAGTAAGAATGGTATGACTGTGATCGTGAAACGATAATCTATCATGTAAGCTCAACTTCCGGTTTCTCTTTAGTGTCCCTTTAATGCGTAAGCACTCTTTCGCGAGTGCCACAGGTCCGTCAAGCGAAAAGTGTAATGCCTTGCATCTGCGCAAAAATGAGTAATTTGCAAACTTAAAATGTATAATCATTATAATATAAATGTAGATGATAGGTAGCTTTATAAGATATAAGGAAAAATTATAAAAAATCAACAGAGGAAATGCCCATAGGGATTGGGCTCCATGGAAAATACATGGGCAAGATTATAGTAGGGTTGAGCTAAATGAAATTTGGGGGTGGGCCAACTCGAAATTTGGACGGGGGCCAATTTAATTTCGTGGATGGGCCAGCGCGCAATACGATTGTAACTTTCTCCACGGAAATGCATAGCTTATACAGGGTGTCCCGACTATCATGCACCAAGATTTTAAAATATACAAACGCCACGTAGCTGGACAGAACTAAGGTAATGTCGTTTGCCATCCTCAGATTATTTTGTGCATTCCACCTAAGTACATAATTAGTCTTAATTTTCAACTTCTCAAATATTATTGGATTAAAAGTGCATCAATACTTCTTTTTGGGCGAGTTGGTACATCTTAAAACTTTGGGCAACAGCGCAAACAGACGACCACAAGAAGGGAGACACGCACACACAAGCGCTGACTAACAACTGGATTTATTGGCAAGGATAGCGCACCTTATATATGCCAGGTTCAAGCAAGGGAAAGGGGAAAAACATAACAAGGGTAAACTCGTGCCAACAACGCAAGCGCAAAGCAGCCAACCAAGCGCAACAAGACGCAAGCAATTATTTTTATTTCCAATATGAAACCCCGATAGCCGCATCGAGAAGATCAAATTCAGCATCAAAGAGAGCAAGGGAAGGGGTGCTGAAGCACTTGCTACCGAACTTCCTAATGTGCTAGGCTTCTAAACTGATGCGCGCGGTCGTGTCACTGCTCTTTCCTAGAATCTTCGTCTCTTTTACCCGGGCCTCATAATCAGTACACATGCTAACGTGCGCAACTATATGTGCGTATTTGTCATCTCGTTTTTTATGTTTTTGAGCGTGTTCCCCTAAACGGTCACTGACGCAGCGACCAGTTTCGCCGACGTAAACCTTCCCACATGACATGGGAATGCAATAAACCACTCCAGTCGAACATTTGACAAACGGCGATTGGTGGTTCTTCTGGCATCCACGTTTACTGGGGTTGCAGATACGTGGGCACAACTGTCTCAGCTTATTTGGGGCAGAAAAACAAACTGGCACGCCGTGCCTACTTGCCACCTTTTTAAGATTGTGGGAAAGTTTATGGATGTAAGGGACCACCTCAGGTCTAAGTGCCTTCCGGTGATCCTCCGCCACTGTACTTCCCGTTCCATGCTTGAATTTTTGAAGGAGGGTTTCAGAAACGGCGGTCAAGACCGAGACGGGGAACCCTGCAGCCAAAAGACGGCTTACCTGATTATTAAAACTAGGCGCCATCTGATGTGGGCACAATTTTTGGAGAGCCGATTCCATACACGTCAGTCATAGGGCAGCAGTTCCTTCTCAGCCCGTGGGTAGTAACCCCAGCAAACGTGTTCTTCACAGAACATGATTTTTAGGTCTAAAAACTGTAAAATAGAAGAATCCGGGAGCTCATGGGTGAAACGCAACCCTCGTCCATGTTTGCGAAAAGAAGATAAAACTTCACCTACAAAAGAGGAGTAGGTGGACGAGGACTGCTTTTTTAAAAGCACTAAAAAATCGTCAACATACCTAAAGGTTTTTAAAACCGGCCCCCCATTAAATCATTTGTGCTCAAATCAGAAAATTGTAGAGCAGCATGAAAAACTTCCGATACAGCTTTCTGTTGCTCAATACGTGCTACATAAGAGTGTTTTTCCGAGCATGAAAGAAGCCCGCGAATATACGCAAAGTGCCTCGAGCGGCCAGTCGCGCGGCAATTTTTGTGCGGCTCTACAATCTTCTCATTCACACTTTTAATTAATTATAATATTGGAGAAGTTCAATAATTCATTGAGACTAATTATGTATTTAGGCGGAATGCAAAAAAAAATCTGAGTGTCTCCAAGCGACGGCAAACAACATTACCTTAGTTCGGTTCAGCACCGTGGCATTTGCGTATTTTTAAACATTGGATCTTTGTAGTTGGGACACTGTGTAGGAAATAAGGGAACTGTCCATTTGCAGATGGCCAAATAAACAATAAACTTGAAAGCTTTTTCACGCTATCTCGTAGTTTTCTTTTTTTTTGCTTCTTCCCTCATTAGCTATCCTGCTTTTATCCCCCTCCCGCATAATCGATTACGAACTGCCTTAGGCGGCGAGCACATCCAATCACAATTGATGTCAGAGTAGCTTCGCAGTATAGCAAAGTCGTTGAAATCGAAGCGTTCACCTCGCCCTGAGGGTTCATACTGCGCTTGCGAAGCTGTCACTTACAGTGCAAACCATGAACTCTAATTACGAAGGCAGTATAGCTTTTCAGTGCAGCGATAAATTGACGCAGACGAGCGAATGCGTGTGCGATACCAAGCTGCCGCGCTGCTGCAGCAGCAGGCGACGCGGCCTACCAGTTGACAGACTAGGTAGGCGGGATTATACCGCAGCGCCTTTAGTTCCCGCGACCACCGCGCGGCCCACATGCTTGCGCTGGCCAAATTGCGGAGCTACGAAACTGGGTTGGTTCTAGTAACGTTGGCAGATACAGCCTCACTGGAAAATTAGCGCAGACGTTGAACCCGCTGCACTGTTGAAGAAGAAATGCGTTTGAAGGCGACGGCACCACAGGCAGCAAAAGCCGCCATATGGCAGTCAATTCATGCTTACATCTACTCTTGATTACTGGAGAGCCAGAATTTTTTTTCACCGCTGTCGATCATTTTAGACGGCTGATTATCAACAAACTGGAGGATTGGGTTGTTCCAGCGAGGCTAAGTTGTGAAGGGTATATGCGTGAGGTAGGCACGACGTGTACAAAGGTGACATTGACCTCACTGCAAGAAGCAAAGATTGAAACTACTCCGACTCCATCTAGGGACTTCATTGGGAATGGAGGCATACTTTTTATGTACAATTCTGATTAGAGAGGTGCGTATCGAGGAACCCTACAGCGCGGCGTCTTGGAAATTGCGGGCTAAGAAATTGGCGCTTACTTGTTAGGTTTCGGTTGGTGGTATTGTAACCACAAGAGCAAGATCATGTTTATTGAAAAGTACCTACTTTAAGGCTTACTTTCAATCCCATAAGGCTAAATGAATAACGGGAGCCAAAAAGAATATGCAGATCTCACGCCCTGTGGGAATCGACGTAAGCAAAGCATTGTATGCTGTTTGCTTTGATTGACTATAATTATTGTTGTGCTTGTCGCTTCTGGTCGTGGTGCTCACCACGCTCCTCGTCTCTCCTGGCCGAAACCCGTCATTGCTTTACCTCTTGTCTTCGGGACAGCATACATTCAGGGTCTACACCACGTTTCGCTGCGTAGCAAAGACGATCCTGTTCCGCGAGACCCTTTATTCGGGCCTGAGTGTCCTCCGCGCAGAGTGCACGCTTTGGAGCGAAAGTTGTTCCTCCTCCTCCTGGCGCGTGTTTCCGTGCTCCTTCTGCATATGTGGCCAGCACGCTGCTGAGAAGCCAGCGACAAGGGCTCTCTTCAGACTATGGAATATTGTAATGTTTACACTATCATAGCCCAGCACCCGACCTCCACAGCCTAGGGCCTGCATTTTCGTCGCATAGAAAGGCCAGCACAGCAAGTGCCATACGCATAGACTTACTCTATATGCTCCCTATGGGAGCAAAGTTGCGCTTACGTGCGCATAGGCCCGCCATCTTGCCCGCCGACGCATCCGTGTTAAGCAGAAAAGCCATTCCTCCTGCATGCAGGATACGGTGCGGCTCAGCTGCCGAGTGTGCTTGCTCCTTCATTCCGCGAAGGCCAGGTGGCGCAGCGGGCGGCAGCGCACAGAGGCTTGCGACGATGGTAGCGCGGCGGGCGGCAGTGCAGGCCACAGAAGCTCCATGGTACAGGCGCAGCCGTGAAGTTGGCTTTCCCTCAAAAGAAGGCTTTCTGCGAAAGTGACCACGTTTGGCGAATAGGGCCGCGAGCCGCGCGTTCAATCAGATGTGCAACTCTGCTCCCCAAGGGGAGCATATACAGTAATTCTAGGCATGCGTATTTAGGTATGCGAGGAGGCGAGCGCCATCTGGCGGTGCTGCAACAACCCCAGCGGCACGCGCGAGCCAGCACACGGCAGCAGCGACCGGAAAGTTGTAAGATGCAAAGAAAGCTTCGGCTTTTAAAAAATATGCTACGCATGTTAGGGTGCCTCGATGCCAGCGCCGCCGTTCAGGGTGGTGCCAACCTTTGACCGCCCCCGCGCCGCCGCTTTCTCGCTGCGACGCCATATTGTGTCACAGCGAGCCGTTGCGATTGCTTGGTGCCGGTGCTGAGTTCGAGGCACAGTGCGCGCGGATGCTTCGCGGACGCTTCTACTTGCTAGACAGTGTTCAGCCGCATGACTGACAAGCTATCAAGTGCATCGTGTCGACATGACGGGCTGTTGTGTTCCCAAGGGACGCGTAAAGGACTGCGTAAAGGACTGCGTTGTTTTCGCTTCCCCCGGGACCCAGAGCGACGGAAGAGATGGGGAGCCCAAGTAAAGCGCGATCACTGGAAGGCAACGGATAACTCCTGCATTTGTGAGGTAAGTGTCAAGAATGTTTAGACTACCGCACCGTGTTTTTCATTTAAATAAGAAAGTATTCTCTGATCCTCGCTCACGTACCTGCGTTCGCTCACGAACTAAGTAAGCACTGCACCGATGCTCTCTGAGTAGCGTATGGTTTGCGAGCGCGCGTCGCATAGGCTTTTTTTCGTTTTGATGGGCGCAGTCTGTACCCTTATTTTAAGGACTGACGAAGATGCTTAGCCGCGAAATAGTCTTACATTAGCTACGAATCGTCACGTAAGCCACCTATTTTCCTTTTTCACGGGAAGCACACATCGTGTGTGTCTCTTGTTTCTTTTTTGTTTTCTTTTTTCGGTACTGGTTATTTGGGACTAAAGAACGCAGTGCTTCGTCTGGGGAGAGCGGCTGTTTTGTACGTGGTAAGCGAAACATTGTGATTTTCTCTGATTTCTCAGGAGATATCTTGCGGACCTCAGGGTGTTACGTTACATAGCTGATTTTTTAGACTTGTACATATTTGTAGCGTGGTGATCGTAAGCCGATGGTCATTCGTGCTCATTCCCGATCGTAGTGGGTACTGTGACGGTCTTTAAATGCCTGTGCACGGTATGCCCAGGTGTAGTAGAGTTAAGGGGCATCATGGGAACAAAATGTTTCGGCGCTTTCTGGCATGGTGTCTGTTGTAGCCTGTGCATTTCTTCGAAACGTGTGAAGCGAGGTAATACAGCATTGCTTCTGCTAAAATTTATTTTTAAGCACTGTAATGGGTTCTCTGTATTTACAAGGCAACTTTTCATATCAATAATCACTTTTGTTGTTTTACCTGTACTTAGAAACACTTTGAAGAGGACCAGTACGAGGGAAATCGACAGGATGGGCGCCGTCTGTTAAAGTCAACAGCCCTACATCATCATGGACTATATTTTCGAAGTGAAAAACATTGCTAAGCTGCATTTGACTGTCTTAGTTTCATTTACGGTTTTTGTACGTGATATGTATGCAGTGTTGTTTATTTTTTCAATGTAGTTATCAGTGTTTTAATGGTTATTTATGAAATGTTCTGTACTCGCCATCGATGTGTTTGGCTGATGCGACGTATTCGATGGTAGCTGATGTATGTATTCTGGCTAGATATCTGGCTGGATATCTTGATTAATATTACCCGCGGTTGCGTTTTCTTGTTTGCATTCTTGTTTTCGATTTATATTGTGTGTAATAAGGTTGATGTACTCACTTGAACCCCCCCCCCCCCCCCATGTAATGAATAAATAAAAAAAACTCTATCCCGAATTGTGTGTCGAGCCTACCTTGCGAATTAATTTTTTTATCTCGTCTTTCAACATAACCTTCAGGCGCCACACAGTACATTTAATTTTTCATGTACATATCTCTTTCATGATTGATTGTACTAGACATTATAAGTAAATGTATTTTGTGCATCGTTTGATTTCTTGTGTGTAATACGCAAGATTGACACAGACAAGTTACGTTACATTTTTCTCTACAGCACTAACTAAACCTTATTTTCACATCGCAGTTATTTTTACACCAGCTTAATCCTGTCAGCACACAGTTTTGTGGGCAAAAAAAGCAAAAATTGCGCGTAGATATCGTCAAATAATTGCAACGAACGCGAAGAGCACGCGCAACGCAAGGGAAACTAACCGCCGTGCGCGAGTGGCTGGCTACGGTAAAGGAGGCGTGACGTGTAAACCAAAATACAACAGCGAAAAAGAAAAACTTCCACACACAGGGGGTCGCAAACCTTATATACCAAGCATCGAAGCGCAAAAAAAAAAATAGTGCGTATTTTAAACATACACACGGCATATTAAATGTGATTGAATTAGGCAACTTGGGGCATGTTCCCGGCGCCATACATTTACGTCTTCGACCTTCGACGAGTTAACGGCTATTGGTTTAAAGATATGCAGATGGGACACCGATAAAAAAATCCTCATCAAGGCAAAGCACTTGGAAGCGCTCCGCGAGTAACACTTTATGAACGCAAGCGTAGCTGAGTCTCAGCTCGTGTGACAATATCGCGGCGCCAGCGGGGTTGTCTCCACCCTGGACGGCGGCGCTGGGCATCGAGGCACCCTAACGCATGTGCTTTACGAGCACCGCCAGTGAAGGGTACTGGAAAGCGTTAGAGCATTTCATAGCCTCCTAAAGTTACAACGAATCGCTGCCCGACCCAATCACCGACCGCGTGCCCGCTTAAAGTGTAAACTACAGCCTGCCTCCGTTGAAGGCGAAGTCTGCGAAAGAATAGTCTAACACGCCATGCTATGTGTTCAGCGTGTTCAATTCCAGGCGCCACGAATCGGTTGAAAAAGGGGCCATCTTGTGAAGACGCATAATGATAACAGCCACTGAGCAGTGCACACGTTGCTTCGATCGAAGGAAAATCAAAAGCATTGCTTGTTTAAACACCCAATTGATTGTATCACTGTGATTGCTGGTTCAAGTGAAGGTGCGCATGGCAATGGGACTGCTTAGCGCAGTCATTGACGCCTAGGCCACCGAGCCAGTAGGATTTTTTTTTTTGCCTTTGTCCAAAAAATGTGACACAAACCTATAAATAATAATTTGCCTTATTATTCGTCATGGTGCTGTACGCTGACATATGATCCATTTGCCCAATGAAAATTAGGGGAACGGCAAGCCAGCGTCCACACTAACTTCTCAGCCGCCGCGGTGGCTCAGTTAGCTACGGCGTTGCGCTGCTGAGCAAGAGGTCGCGGGATTGAATACTGGCTGCGGCTGCCGCATTTTGATGGAGGCAAAATGTAAAAACGCCCGTGTGCTTGCTTTGTAGTGCAAGTTAAAGAACCCCAGGCGGTCAAAATTAATCCGGAGCCCTTCCACTACGGCATGCCTCATAATCAGAACTGGTTTTGGCACGTAAAACCCCAGAAAGAAGAATAAGAACACTTACTTGTCAGTAAAAAGTTTTTGATTGGAGCCAGCCTGTAAAGAAATAGTTTCCACACGTGTTTTTACTTATGCAAATACTTTTTTTCTGCTTTAGGCCTGGAATACAAGGGCGTGAACTATCTCTGCGCAAGCGGCGAACGACAGATGTCTGCTGTGAAATGGACAAGACGCTGTCTGCCGCCGATCTCGCCTAGGCGTATATTTGCATTGGGCGAACAGTGCCGTCGGAAACGTCAAACGCACATGATTGATCACGAGCAAATCCGCGTGCACAATTCCTCCTACTGGCATGCAATGGCTTTCCGTTCGGCTGCTTCTAATGGGAGACAAGTTGCAAGACGTCAAGAACACAATTACCACCTAAATACACTTCTCGTATGGCACGTATTGTGGCGTTTTCGAGAAAGTGTGGTCTTATCTTAGGTCGGTGCAAGTATAACGGAGTGCGGTGTCAAGAAAAAAGAACAATAACCGCGGCGATGGATGACGTGCTGCAGTAATTAAAGCTTAAAGCGAAGTGGCGTCAGACATCCTGCCTTTTCCCAAGGCTAAAAAAGAGACGTGGCTGGGTTACGTGTATAGCTCGAACGCAACTCAGCCAAGTGGCAATAAAAAATAATGCATATGCGTCTTGAAGCAGGCAGCCGCGCAATATACAGGGTGTTATAAATGAAGTTTTCAGAATTAAAAAAAATCGCCTGTGGCAGGTAGCATAATTCTTTTAGTTGAGGAGGGTTATTCGTAGAGGGGGACATTAGTAGCACAAGACATTAAAACAAATATTTAACTAATTAACAAGAATTCACTATTTACTTATTTATTTATTTTACGACACGTATTGCAATCTACGAATTGTAGCCGGTCAGATGACACTTGGAATGAATTTGCAGAATGACAACATTTTGGAGATATGCGCCACCAAACTCGCCGTAAAAATGCACTGTTGTTCCACTTACTTTCTCACCAAAGTCGGTTGAAAAAGTGGCCATCTTGTGAAGACGCAGAATGATAACAGCCACTGAGCAGTGCACACATGCTTCGAGCGAAGGAAAATCGAAAGCATTGCTTGTTTAAACACCCGATTGATTGTATCACTGTGATTGGTAGTTCAAGTGAAGGTGCGCATGGCAATGGGACTGCTTAGCGCAGTCATTGACGCCTCGGCCACCGAGCCAGTAGGTTTTTTTTTGCCATTGTTAAAAAAATGCGACGCAAAGCTATAAATATTAATTTGTCTTATTATTGCTCATGGTGCTGTACGTTGACATATGATTCATTTGCCAAATGAAAATTAGGGGAACGGCAAGCCAGCGTCCACACTTACTTCTCAGCCGCCGCGGTGGCTCAGTTAAAAAATTAAATTATGGGGTTTTACGTGCCAAAACCACTTCTGATTATGAGGCACGCCGTAGTGGGGGACTCCGGAAATTTGGACCACCTGGGGTTCTTTAACGTGCACCTAAATCTAAGTACACGGGTGTTTTCGCATTCCGCGAAAACACCCGGATATACAAAATAATATCTCGGAACTGGTGTCATCCAGGAAATTAATTCCAAGTGGATGCGTCTTTTAAACTTACCGGTTACAATTTGTAAATTGCAATATGTGTCGTAAGGTAAATAACTGAGAAGTTCATAAGTTAATTTTTATTTTTAGTTGAATATGTGTTTCGATTTCTCGTAAAACTAATTTCCACCTCTTCGAATAACCCAGCTTAACCATAACAATTAAGCTACCTGCTACAGGCGATTTAAAAAAAAGTCCGTAAAGCTTAATTTTGAACGCCCGGTATGTTGCCTTACCTCTTTGTGATTACAAATGTCAAGATGGTCATTCTGCATAGTTTTCCAAAGAAAATTGCTTCTAGCAGCGGTTGAAAGTTCCTGTTTTATCGTCGAGGTAAGTTTTGCGTATAATGCACCTATGATGACAGCGCAAAGACATCTTATTACGTTGTGATACGTTCTGATACGTTCTGATACGGTATCTGCCAATGAGCCACTACTTCGTCGATGTAAGCGCAGTGGTAGAGGTTTCGCGTCCCTTATGAAATGCGTTGGTTGGAATCCTGCCTTAAGTTTTTTTCGTTCTTTTATTTGAGCCGTGAAAACTTACAATATTCATGCAAAATGTTTGCTGCAAACAGGAAAACTAAAGGGGCTAAGTGGCATTTTGTTTTTTGGCTGCCGGCATGCAGCGAACAATTGCAGCGAAATTATAAGTGTAGGAATAAATACATTCGGCAGTGTAAAGAGAAGAGAACTTCAACCTTATTATCAAATCGATAAGATTTGAGTCCGGCGTATTTTAAGTGGGTCTGGGCACCCGCAGCGGACGCGGTTCCGAGACCTCGTCTCGAAGCGGCTTCCTCGGCTCGCTGGACGGCCCAGAGCTGCACTGTCAGGTTCGAGCTGAGCAGTGCGGTCTTGCAACGCGATTGAAGGCTGCCAGTGGAAGAGACGGAGGTGTCGGCACTGCCCGAATTGTTTGTTATGTCCCGACATTCCCATAACATGTGATTAAGTGTGCCAACCTCGCCACAGGATGGGCATCTGTTTGTAGTGTACATGTCTGGATACATGGCGTGCATGAGTCTTGGGTTTATGTAAGAATCAGTTTGTAATTGTCCGTAGTGTACTGCTTGCGCCCTGTCTAACCTAGCGTGAGGGAATGGGTATACGCGTCTCTGTAACAGGCAGCGTGTAAAGTTACTTGGATATTATAAAAAATATAGTTAATTCCAAAAACAATTATTTTGTTGATAGTGCAGATAATGGAAGAATGACCATATTTTTTCATATTGGCGCCACTTGGGCCTGGTTTGGGAAAGGGTAGTAGGGAGGGTACTCTACATCTCCCGGTGGATGCCTGTTTGCAAGGTGAATTGCCATAGCCACTCGAAGGAGGAACGAGCCGTCGCTGCGGGCGGGACGATCCACTCTTCCAAAGAGCGCAGCACACCCGTGTTACGCCGGCGCACGTCCACCAGCCCGGGAAAGTCCAGAGCACGTGTCGGACATTGGTTGCCGTTTCCGTTTTGCAGTGATGGCATTTCACGTGCTTGAATTAAGTCCGGGCTGTTGTTGAGGCGGCGGCATACAATCTGCCGACTACTCGTCCTCGCTTGCTTCTTTACGTAGGCTCGCCATTTGTGCAGCACCTCTGTCGTGAGAACGAAGTCATTGCATGCTTTGTCGCACTGCTTCCCCTCATGCCCACACACGGCGCACATAGTGCGTGAATTGTGCGCCGATGTACGCGTTGAGTCTTTGACGCCCATTTGCCTCTGCGCTCTGCTCAATTCCAAGCGATCACGGGCCCTGCTCCTGCAGCTCGTGCATGTGGCTGTTCTTTCTGTTTCATTTCAGCCTTGTTTAGCTCATCTGTCGAAATAGTTCCACCGAGTGACGTTTGAGTACCACGGCTGCAAGCCACAAATCGAAAAAAAGCTGGCAGATCCCACGCCCTGTGGGAATCGATGTTATGCGAAACAGTGTGCGGGGAGCCTACCATATTAACGAAACGACCATGAGAGCACCAAGACGTAGGCGGCTCTTTCATGACCTATATGACACGCATGTCTTGACATTCATGTCATGAGTCTCCAGGAGTCCCATTAGCTACACCTAAGATACCGTAGGGCGAAAGCCTTAGTTATGTTCATAGCTATGACTTCTACCAGCATACTTTAGTGTTTCCCTCACTTAGTACCGACGTCCGAACTCATTCCAGTGGTTTTTGAGTGTTAATCTTTTTTTCGCTGAGTCATTGTCATTTTTTCTGAGTCATGCTCATGATTATGAATTCTACCAGTATCCTGTAGTGTTTCCTTCTCTTAGTACCCACGTCAGAACCCATTTCAGTTGCTTTTGAGTGTTAGTTTTTTTTCGCCGAGTCATTGTCATTTTTGATGACTCATGCTCATGACCATGACTTCTACCAGGATCCTTTAGCGTTTCCTTCACTTAGTACCTACGTCCGAACCCATTTCAGTGTTTTTTGAGTGGTAATGTTTTTTCGCTGAGTCATGGTCATTTCTGATGAGTCATGCTCATGACTATGATTTCTACCATCATAATATAGTGTGTCCTTCACTTAGTGCCCACGTCAGAACTGATTTCAATAATATTTGAGTGTTAATATATTTTGCTGCGTCAATTCCATGAACTAGATGACACGCATGTCATGACCTGTCATTATGTTCGTCATACACTCCTGTTTACTGTACCAGTTTGGGTACCTGTCAAGTTAACGAAACGACCATGAGAGCACCAAGATGTAGGCGGCTGTTTCATGACATACATAACAGGCATGTCATGACGTTCATGTCATGGTATATCATTTATGTTCGTTATATACTCCTGTCATAGCATTCGAATTTTGGTACATACCAAGTTAACGAAACGACCATGAGAATACATAGTCGTATGCGGCTAGATAGACTGTGTCAAAGTAGGAAATGTTCGCCCAGAAATGCTTCGCATTGAATATCTAGGCGGTGACGCGCAGGAGCTTCTGTAGGTTGCCAAACTTCCTTAAGTCAATCTTCCTTAACTCAAACTTCCTTAAGTCACACTCTGGCTTTTCGTTTATCTGTGTGCTCACGTCTGATTCTGTAGGCCAGGTTGATCTTGGCTGAGATATGATGATGTATGGTGTTTAATGGCGCAAGGGCCAGGTATGGCCAAAGAGCACCAGGCCAGTGTTCATAAGTTGACAATGGAGCAATGAATTGTGAAAGGTAGATGTGTCGTGGCTGTAAAAGGGCCTAAAAAACAATCGCTGTAAAATGCGCAAAATATATATGTAATAAAATTATGGCAATGGATAATGAGGTGCACTATGAACACGAAAGAACAATTCGTAAGATAATGACGATAAACGAAAATTTATCACTGATAAATCTTTAAAAAAAACTACTGCCTTGACAGACCCTTTGAAACGCAAGGGCCTGGAGGCGCGTGCTATGCAAAACTACTATCGCGGTGACATCCTCTGGAAAGAGGATGCGCTACGAAACTATTGGGCAAATAACATGCAATTTAACTTCGCTAAGAAAACCCGGGACAGCGTTCGCGTTAAAGAGGGGTTGGTCGCGCAGAAACATAGCGGGATGGAGAGGGAGAGAGTACTGGTACGCTAGAGGAAAGCACCTTTATGTCTCTGTTTTGGCTTCCCTGCATTCCACGAGGACGTGGAGCACGGTAAGCCTCTCTCCACATCTACCACAGGTTGGTGGGTCATTTCCAGTTAAGAGGAAATTGTGGGTGCCGTATGTATGTCCTATTCTCAGACGAGAGAATAGAACATTAGTTCTTCGTATTTTCGTAACGGGATGCCAAGGACCTATTTGTGGCTTAACTAAGTGGAGCTTATTGTTCGTTTCGGCATCCCACAAGCGCTGCCAGTGGCTTCGAAGTTTCTTTCTGAAGTAGGGCTTGAGACCTGTGGTAGGAAAAGAAGCGGTAGGGTCAAGGGCTGGCGATGTAGTGGATGTGGCCATTTGATCAGCCAGAACATTGCCCTCGATGCCTCTATGGCCAGGCACCCAGCATAAAATAATATTTATTTATTTATTTGTACATACTGCAGCCCTATAACAGGGCTATTGCAGGAGTGGGTTAATACAGGGGTGAACAAAAAATGAGTGAAACTGAACAAAGAATCTTACAACATTAGCAAATTCAAATATTAGTAGAACACGTAAAGCACTGGAAAATCATTTTCTTCAATACAGAAAGCAGCGAAACACTGAAATGCATACACAAAGCATAAATCAAACGTAACTCAAGCAGTTACACACGCTGCTTTTCATGAAGAGCACTTTCGAATTCGCTTATCGGAAGTGAGCGAAGACATCCAGGTAAGGAATTCCATACTTCTATAGTGCGGGGAAAGAAGCTGTATTTGAAAGTATTCGTACGGGCATAGAAAGGGAAAAGATTCAGCTCGTGGAAGTTACGTGTAGAAGAAGGTTTGGCGAAAGATCTGTATTCTGTACAGACAGAAGGTCTGTATTCTGCTCTGTGCAAACCATACATTCTGGTTAGACATGTATGGTTTGCACAGAGCAGAATACAGTTCAATGAGTATATGGTTCTTGTGTCTATCTAGAGTCATGACGGCTTTTAGAACGCCTAGGGAGTCTGTAAATATTATTGATCGTTTGAGTTTTGATTTGCCTATGCTCTACGCAGCCGATAAAAGTGCATAGGATTCCGCCGTAAGAATGCTTGTTTCCGGGTGCAGTACATCGGACTAAGACAACGGTGGGCCGACTACTGCATAAGACACCCGCGCATGTGACTTGGAAGCGTCAGTGTAAAACTGAGTGCAGGACGAGTACTTGAACTGGATTTCTAGAAAAAGCATCTGGATATGTGCCTCTGGAGCGTCTTTTGTGACACTGCCAAGGCGGCACTGGCTTTGCTAAGGCCATAAAAGTATTTTCAAATAGTGGGACATCCATTTGTGCACTAATTTTTCTTACACGTAGTGAGAAGGGTTCTCTTTCTGTCAGCCGGTTATTAAAAAGTGTGGCACTGGTCATATCATTTACGGTTGAGAAGGACGGATGTTCCGAGTTCGAATTGACTTTCAGGAAATATGTTAGACTTAAGTATGAACGTTGCATGTCAAGCGACCACACGTCCGCCTCTACAAGCAGGCTTGACACAGGACTTGTCCTGAAGGCACCAGTAGCTAGGCGGATGCCTAGATTGTGTACAGGATCCAGCATCCTTATGGCGCTTGGCGTAGCGGAATGGTACACCATGGCATCATAATCTAGTCTTGTGAGTATGAAGCTCTTGTACAAATTCAAAAGACACTTTGTATCACTACCCCAAGTGCTACGTGACAACACTTTTAGAATATTCATTGTTTTCATACACTTTTTTCTTAGATACCGTATGTGTGCCACAAATGTAAGCTTTGTGTCTAGAATCACGCCTAAAAATAATGTTTTGTTCATACGGCCACACGTTGTCCCTGCAACTCAATGTCAGAATTGGGGTGCAGGCCCCTCTTTCTGGAGAACAGGACGCAGGTGGTCTTTTGTGAGTTAAGGCTAAACCCATTCTTGTCTGCCTACTTAGACACCTTGTTCAGACCAAGCTGAATCTGCCGCTCATAGACTGGAAGATTGCACGAGGCGAAACCTATCTGTACATTATCGACGTATGTAGAATAAAAGATGTTTCTTGGGATATACAGATGCAAAGAACTCATTTTTACGATAAAGAGAGTGCAACTGAGCCCCCGCCCTGTGGAACTCCAGTTTCCTGCACAAATAATATTGATAGAGCATTTCCCACACGAACACGGAATGTGCGATTAGATAAATAACTCTCTATGACATTTAACATGTTACCACGTATACCAACGTGTGAGAGGTCTCTAAGTATTCCAAACCGCCACGTGGTATCATAGCCTTTTTTCATATAAAGGAATACAGACAGAAAGAACTGTTTATGGACAAAAGCTTCACGAATTTGCGTCTCAATACGCATCAAATGTCGGCGGTAGATCAACCTTCTCGAAACCCGCATTGGTACGGGTCAAGCAGTTTGTTTGATTCGAGGAAATGTATTAGTCGGCGGTTTATCATTTCTTCGAACAGTTAGCAGAGACAGCTTGTCAGTGCTATAGGCCGGTAACTCGAAACAGACGATGAGTCCTTGCCCTGCTTCAGTATAGGAACGACAATGGCCTCTTTTGAGCCAGAGGGGATCTCGCCGGAGGACCATATAGCATTGTATAGGGAGTGGAGAGTTTTCTTTGTTTCATGGGGAAGGTGTTTTAACATTTGATAAACTATGCGGTGAGAGCCTGGGGCAGACTTGTTGCAACAACTAAGTGATGCATACAGCTCAGCAATGCGAAATGGCTGGTTGTATGCCTCGTCTCCGACACATTTTCTTTCTAGTTTCTGTTTTTCTATTGTAGCCTTGTGTTTTTTTTTTAATGTTTGGGAATAGTGGAATGAGCTGGTCACATGTTCAAAATGTGCTCCCAGGCAGTTCGCTTGGTCTTCCAGACTTTCGCCTGGTGTGTTTGCCAACGGGAGCGAATAATTTTGTAGCCCTTTTATCTTATTAACTTTCTTCCAGACTCTGCCCTCGTCTGTATACGAGTTGATGCCTGATAAGAACTTCTCCCAACTCTCTCTCCAGGCCTGTCAGCGCGTTCTTCTGCCCTGCGATTTTATCTTCTTAAAACTGACAAGATTCTCCGCAGTTGGGGAGTCGCGTAGCAACCCCCACACTTTGTTCTGTTTCCTACGAGCGTTCCGACATTCGTCGTTCCACCATGAGACACGGCGTTTGCAGGTCGCACCCCTTATTTCAGATATACATTCAGAAGCGGCGTCAATTAGGAAAGATGTAAGATACTCGACAGCAGCATCGATTCCCAGCGAAAATATGTCAAACCACAAGATAATAACTGTAAGACTTTGGAATTTCTCCCAATCTGCCGTATCGAACTTCCACCGGGGAGCCTGTGGTGAAGGTTCGTTTTGTAGTGGTGATCTCAGCAGTATAGGAAAGTGGTCACTCCCGTAAGGATTTTTTATAACTTCCCATTTAAATTCAGGAAATAGAGACCTGAATAGCACGTACAAAGCGATGGACACTCTGAGACTTAGGTATGGTAATTTGACAGAACAATAGCTACACTGAGATCAATGGAATAAAATGTGTGGTTTGCGAGATTGTAGTTGGTGGGTTCCTTCTTATTCAGGAGACACGCACCAGAGGAGAAAAGAAGTTGTTCGATTAGGCGTCCTTGCGCATCGATACGCGTGTCGCCCCAAAAGCTGCCGTGTGCATTCAAATCACCAAGAATGAGGTAAGGTTCTGGTAATTCATCAATAAATGACTGAAATTCATGCTTGTGTAAAGGATAATTTGGGGGTATGGCCTCTTGGGATACATGTTTCTTTCTTTCTTTCTTTCTTTCTTTCTTTCTTTCTTTCTTTCTTTCTTTCTTTCTTTCTGTAACAGTAGAGCGAGCAAGTGGTTATGAGTTTACCAAGAAGTACAGCACCAACGGCTGCTGCCTCAAGTGCCGTATTCAGTGGAAGTTGCTGACAGGCTACACTTCTGTCGAGTATGATGGCCACACATCCAGTCGATGCGGCAGAATCCTCGCGATCTTTTCTGACAACAATATTCTGACGTAGGAAGTTAGTGTTTCTGGATTTTAGGTGTGTTTCTCGAACACACAGCACCTTTGGATTGAATTTATTGATAAGTTCTTGGATGTCGTCCAGGTCGAGGAGTAGTCCCTTAAGATTCCACTGCATTATGGTATTCACGTTGGAGGAAAATAAAAGGTGCTGTGTGTCTCAAGGGAAGTGTACAGCCTATTTTATAGAGCCTTTTCCAGGCGCTGTAACTGGTGTCTTGTCTCTTTTGGGGCGTTCTTGGGAGAGTCGCCTCTCCCTAGGCACACCGTGTACCGTCTGAGAAGGAGTTGTGTCCATTTCCTCTTGCGAGGCGCTGGGCACTCGCTCTAGCGAGGCGTCGGTTTGGCTTCGCCTCGGAAGACGAAGCCAAACCACCCTACATACCACCACCTTTGTCCCCACCAGTGCGGAGCTTGACGCTAGCTAATTAGTCTCTGTGCTGTCCTGGCTGCTGCCAGAGCTAGTAGAGGCCACTGGTGTAGCCGAGTTCAGTCATGGCAAGGCAGCCTTGGCTGCTCCCACCATAGGGGCGGCTGCCACAGCCGGCGGCTCGCTGCGCGCGGTCCGGACAAGTTGCAGAACCCGGTGCGACGTTGCCTCCTGACGCGTCGCATCGGCATAAGTTGTACTGTGGAACAGCGAGCACCTTTTACGCGCTTCCTTGAAGGAGATGCTGTCACGCAGTTTCAGAGTGATAATTTCCTTTTCCTTTTTCCAGTTGGGACAAGATCTGGAGTAAGCTGGACGTTCACCATCACAGTTTACAAAGTGAGGTGTCGCTTCGCAGTTGTCTGAGGCGTGACCTTGGACTCCACATTTCGCACATGCGAGTCTACCACGGCAGCTCTGCGAGCCATGGCCAAATGTTTGACATTGGAAGCATCTTCTGGGATTAGGTATGTATGGTTTCTATGGTTTGTGGCAGATCGCAAGTGGCAAAGGTCAGGATGAGGTGTTTAGTGGGAATTTCGTTATTTTCTCTTCTGATGACGATGCGCTGTACGTTTTTGACATTTTGTTCTTTGTAGCCTTCCAATAGTTCGGTTTCGGACAAGTCGATGAGATCGGCATCAGATACTGCTCCGCGGGCTATGTTCATAGATCGATGAGGTGAGACAGTAACAGGTATGTCTCCAAATGCCACAAGCTTGTTTAATTTATTGTGCTGTGCGTTATCACGGATCTTAAGCAAGAGGTCCCCGCTCGCCATTTTGGTGACCTTGTAACCTGGGCCAAGGGCTTCAGTCAGGCCTTGTGCAGCAAGAAAAGGGGTACGGTTCGAGCTGGTTTTTCAGTTTTTTCACTGTGCACAACTTGGAATCAGGGAAAAATTTCTTTCGGTCAGAATAGGTTTAATATTTCATTGGTGCGTCCCCTCTTGTAAGGGAGACGATCAAGTAAACGGTAAAATGCAGCTGTTCCCATATTAGTATGGTTTATTTCGGTGGCAATGGCGGCCACCCACCACGGAGCCCAACTAGGGGACGCTGCAGCACTTAACGTGTAAGGCTGCAGACGCCAGCCGTGCATTGCTGCTATAACCCAATATAAGATACCCAAGAGAGGGCACATACGCAAGATTTACCCAAGCCACCCACGAAAATGTAGAAGTAACAGAAGAGAGGAGAAGACAGGACAGCTGACAGGGCATATAGAAAAGAAAAAGTTCGGAGAGGGGGATAGGAAAAGGCGAACAGCCGATTTCTCCTGGTCGGGTCAGCCCAGGGGTGCCGCCTACGTGAAGCGGAGGCTAAAAGGTGTGTTGCCTCAGCCGAGGGGCCACAAAGGTCCAAACTCCCGGCATCGGCTCAACTCCCAGGATCCCCTTTTCCCCGGACACGGCTAAGCCACGCATGGCTAGGCGTGGTAGGATCCAACACTCGTGTGCTCGGGTCCGTGGTGTCGCCACACACCAAACGCCTGCTGACGCGACGCCCCTGGCTCTAGCGCCACACCAGTGGGTCAGCAACATCGGCGATTTCCATCACTCTATGCTTTACAAACTGACCCAACTTCTCGTAGTCACCCCGGATGCAGCTCAGTACTCTCGGTGAGTCTGTCCACATGACGCAGGGAAAATGCGTCATATCGCACAATGAGCGCCATACTTGTAGAAGCTCTGGGTTGAGGTTGAACCCTTTATCGAGGCAGTCGTTAAGGGATGGGAAGCCTTGCGCGCGCCTTGGCAGCCCTTTCGGTAGCGGGTCCGCTGTTTCCCCTACGTCCGTTGTGCTACTATACACGCTCCGCCAACCACCACAGAAGTTCACGTAGCTTTCCTATTAACAGCTTACATAGATTATTGCCTTTATTATGACAGAGTAAGCACATACATGAAATATAAACGCAGCACAAATTTTGATGCTATTTTATAAAGTTTCCAAAGTTCCCAATCAGCAGATTGGTAACCACCAAGACACGGCCGCTGGATAAAGCGGCCGTGACCAAGCAGACTCTTGACTCAGCCTGGTTTGAAAACTGCTTTCACAGGCGCCTGTAACTGCCCTGCTGTCGGAAAGTTTTGCGCGAAATAGCACGTACAAAGCGATGGACACTCTGAGACTTAGGTATGGTAATTTGACAGAACTGTAGATTACTTCCTTAGGTTAGACCGTCTATGGGTAAACACGGTGACAGTAAACACTTAACCATGACGCTCAGTGATGGTGCAGTTAATGTGCTGCTAAACAGAAGTCCCAACCATTATGTGGTCCGCCATCCCCCTATGAAAAAATCGTGATGACGGGCACCGGCAAAGCGCGAGTGCTCAAAAGGAAGTTCGGCAAGTTATTTTATTTTATTCGGACTTGACGGTTGACGACTGCTCTGTAACTGACAATCTGCTTTTCATCATTGGCTACTTTTTCTAGCGCAGCAAGTACCTCTGCTTCGCTTCATCAAACAGCCTCTCCACGCTTTGGGTTCTCGCATAACGCAGTTGATCAGCGCGTGAGATGCCGAGCCTCCAGAAATTTATTCCCCGAAATGGCATCGATGGTTTCATTATTTTATTTACATTGCAGGTGAGCCGCATTAGAGACATCATTAGCACCCCTCCTGCTTTATGTTCTTTGTATCGCCTTTTATTTTGCGCTGCAAATGCGCCAAACATCCTCCCTCCCGCGTTTATTTTCCAATTGGATTACTCTGAGAGAGAAAGGGGAGGAAATTGGTTATTATTGTGACATAGATAGAGAGTAGGCAAAATGATATTTACGAAATATATGCAGAGAAATAACAGCCAAGATGGCAGAATAACAACAGCCACGAACGTGCTTCTCCAATCGTCATATTCGTCATCCTGCTGAGCGAGTTCTTCAGAATGCGGGAATGACCAATAGCACATGGCGGTCGGAGCGCCGTCTCGGCGCTTAGACAAGAGAAGGGCTGTAGTCTGAAACGTACGGCATGAGACGGGACACTTGCACATCATCTGTCGGGACCACTGAAAATGACGAGCACGCATCAAAAGGGGTGATCTCGTATGTGACCTCAGTGAGCTGGCGTAAAATATTGTAGGGCCCGGAGCAGCGAGAAAGAAGTTTCGAAGAAAGGTGACGTAACGGCAAGATGCCCAAGAAGGACGAAGAAGCCTGAGTTGAAGTAAACGATTCTGTAGTGGCTACCGTAACGGGCCTCTTGAGCCAAGCTGCGAGCCAAGGAGACGGTCCCGTGCGATGTGACGGGCCATTTGCGCACGAGAAGCAGCGTCATGGGCATGTTCTGTAGAAGCGTGCGTGGCTGATGGAAGTAGTGTCTCACAAGGCAACGTGGGGTGGCGGCCAAACAAGAGATAAAAGGGGGGAAAGCCAGCGGTGTCGTGGCGGGACGAGTTGTAGGCGAATGTCACATAAGGCAAACGTTTGTCCCAGTCACGGTGATT